>NC_056725.1:915838399-915958399 GCF_019279795.1 Protopterus annectens | reverse complement strand
GGCAAGCGGAGTAAGATGCATTTTATTAGTAAATATTTGGACTACCATTTAAAGTCAGGAATTGCATTTTTTTCTTACATCCTCAAGGACTCTTGGGACTTTTTGGGTAAAATTAAGGATGTAGAGTTGCAAATTAATGATATTTTTGTTACCTTGGACGTGTGCAACTTATACACAGTCATACCTCAGGACACAGGATTGGAGTGGTTGGAGGAACAATTACATTATACTAACTTGTATGACCAGAACAAGATTAATGTTTTAGTGAAACTTATGGGGATTGTATTAAGAAACAATTTTATATTTTTTGACGGGGCTTATTATAAACAGGTTAGTGGTGTAGCCATGGGGGCAGCCTGTGCCCCGGGTTTCGCTAACTTTGTGTTAACTTTTTGGGAGGTCAACTATGTGTTTAATTCAGAATTTAACCAATACATCAAATTTTACGGCCGGTTTTTAGACGATTTATTTATTATATGGAAAGGGGACAAAGGTAATTTGGATAGGTTTATAGAATATATTAACAACAATGTATCATTTTTAAGATTCACACATTCTATTAATGAAGAAAGCATCAATTATTTAGATATTAAGTTAACTTATGACAAGGTTGGTAAAAAGTTGGTGTCCAACATATATAGAAAGTCCACTTTCTCAAATTCGTATCTACACTTTGACAGCTGGCACCCTCACCATCAGAAAAAAGCAGTGGTGAAAGGACAGATGGTGAGGGCAGCAAGAATGGTCAGCGAGGAAGTGGACTTTAATCAGGAAATTGCATTTATTAGTCTCCTATTTGTGAATAGGGGTTATCCATCTGAATTGTGTGGAGACATAGCTAAGGAAGTGGTATATAAAAGGAAGAATGGTGTATATAAACCCATTTTACTTAGTAACGATTTTATCCCTAAGGAAAATGATTTAAGTAGAGTTGTAGAAGTGGGTAATTTTATCCGTAACAATATTCCCCTATATATTACCACTTTCAATGGTATTTCTTCAGATATAAAGGACATAATTAATAAAAATTGGAAATTAATTAGTTCAGATAAAACCCTGGGGGACATGTGTACAGGGAACGTACAATATGTGTTTAGGAAGGACATTTCCTTCAAGGACATCTTCGAAGGTATAAACAACAACACCGGTAGTGAGTCTTTTAAACCGGTGGGCAACCACAAGTGTGGTAGATGTTCAACCTGTAAATATATGATTAACACAGATAGTGATATAACCATCAATGGATATAATATGAGGATTAAACAATACATCAACTGCTACACTAAAAATGTTGTCTACATAGCTAAGTGTCAACAGTGTGAGGGATTTTATGTAGGCAAAACTAGTAGACAACTTAGGGCAAGGGTTAAAGAACATTTAATGAGTATTAAGAATAATAAATTAACAAACGCCCTTGCTAGACACATTAATCAATTTCAAAATCATTCTTTTAAGTTTCTTGGGATTATTCATCAACAGTTTGATTCACAAGGGAAAGTTACCAAATATAATTTAGATGTGTTAGAATTAAAGTTACAGATATTACACAATGCCAACCAAAACCCTGGTCTTAATGAATTTACTAGTATAAAACCTATCTTATGGATGAAAAGCATTAAGGGGTTCTAGTGGTTGTGCACACATGGAATTGTTTAACAATTATCATCATACGTTATATATACATAATTTTAAGATTACAATATTGTATACTACACATAATACACATATTTTTACCATTAGGATTTTACGTTTCCCTGATTTTTAACCCTGAAACGGGATTTCTAATATTATTGATTTTTTATATTATACATTGGACACCAACAGACCTTACAACCAATTAAATTAGTCATTCATGAATTATTATTATTATTATTCATTAACATTAGAATTATTATTAATATTATTTATTACCAAGTTATTAATATTCATTATATTTATCATTGTATTTTTAACATTACCTTCGTGTATATATACATACACCTACCTTTTCATTACTATATATACAGTAATTTTATATATTTTAATCATCTCATATTTATATATTATTATTATTTATTATATCACTATTTATATTTGCATATTTTTACTTTCATATATGTTTATATATTTACAGTCATACAGTTGACAAATATAATATAAATTCATATATTATTACACAACCATATAGGTGTTATATGTGTAATTTTACTTGCACAAACATATTTACCCATTTGATTATATACATGGTTGTATTCAACAACAGGTTCATGATTGGCAAGTACACACAATGGGAAATTATATGTAATGTATATATATCTATAACAAGCTTTAATGTTGTATTATACTATGTGATTATAAATTTATATGGATCTTTTATATGTACCGGCAGATGGTTTCATTTGTTTTTTGTCAATGTTAATTTTATTTTATTTTATTTTATTCCATTTTATTTTCATATTCATTTTTATTTGTATAATTATTTATATTTATTATACAATATAGTATGAACACGGGATTTATGCAATTCAATGTACACGGGCAATAGTAGGGGTCTATGCTTGTCATTTCTTTTACAATATGGAATAGGTGGTTCAAGCTTATGCATTCTGCTTTTGGTTATGTTGTAAACTGATGCATGTGGTGTTTAACTCACTGTTTAATTTAATTTATTTTAATCAGTGTATAGTTGTTCAATTTCATTGGTTAACAGGTCCAATTAGTTCCTTAGGTATTTATATTTAAAGTCTCAGAATGTACTGAGATGTGTTCTGATGAAGTTCGTTTTTTGAACGAAACCTAGGTCGACGTTTTATTTTATTTTATTCTGTGTTTCTTGTTCAATAAAGTCTTTTGGAACGTTTATGGGCCTGGATATTTTTGGAGAGCTGAACATTAGTGAGCTGGACTTTCGTTGCATTTGTAGTGGATCCGCTTAGATTGGTGACACCTTCAGTGGTTATATACTTGGTATATTTTATTCCTGGTTTTGATATGTTTGGTACCTCTTCTGATGTTTTAATTGCACTCAGATTGAATAGAGTTCTGCAATTAAAAGATTAGCTGGAAATAAATTACAAGAAAGCCAAAACCTCCTGTGTTAAATTGTAACAGGAAAGACTGCTCAGGGTCTCCACAGGGATCTGGAAGAAAGTAAACAATTTAATGAGTAGACATAAATCACATCCCCTCCCAGTATAGGAGTTAAGTACTGTCTCATTTCTGATCCCACCAAAATTTCAGTGCTATTACCAAATAAAACATGTGCATAAGTTACCCTTGCAACACTAACCCTACTGTCTGAATTAGCAAACTTGAACTAAACCTAAAATAAAGTGTACCCCTCTTACTTCTTTTGCAAAATTTCGGAGCGAAAAGTGAATACACTGCTGAGTAAATTTTATAACTTTGGAAAAAAAGGCTGCAATGAACTCAAACAAAATTCTCTAAAGCCTACAACAGTCTTATATCTGCCCCTGTTAGACATATCATTCTGTATTTTACATACAAATTTTTTTCTAGCCTGTGCAAAGTATCTAGTTATTCTCCTGTCCAGAGTAACACTTTATACCCCATAAAGCCATATCTCATTCCTCTCTCCCCTCTTATCATATATGCTTTTTAATTCAGTTAATCTGAACAATTCACAAAAACATGTATTTTACAAAGAATTTAGCAATCTAACTAAATCTCTTTTCCTTAATAGCCGAGTTCTAAATAAAACTCATAAAGATGAACTCTCAGGCACTGCCCGTAAAATTCTTTTTCAAGGCATTTGGCTCAGATTAGTACCCCGTACTTCTGCAAGAATTCATTATTTATATCCTGTCATCTAACTTCATTACCTGCATCACCGGCTATCTGATGGGTTGATTATTCAAGGCTAGAGTCACTACTGCACTCTTCCATTCACAAGACTTTATAGTGAGTGTTCCTTGACGACTGATTTTCAGCCATCTATTATTCTCTGTCATCATTAATGCTTTCCATGTTGCTTTTCCTTCAAAATGCACCTTAGTCTATACATATTACCTGACTATCTGCACCGCCAATCCCATACTCCCAGTAATCAATACCATTCTTAAATCACATCTTTGAGATATCAAGCCTTGGTTTACTTACTTATGATTTACTTACAGTAACCAGCTCCAGTTTCAGACTACATGTCAGTTCTTGGTTTGTTTCCTAGGATTTACTCACAGTAATTAGCACTACTCTCTGATAAATCACAAACTGTCACCTTCTGTTTTATTTCCTTGAATTTCACTTGCTGTAATCAGGACCACTTTCAAATCACACCTCAAAAATTTCAGTTCTTAGTTTATTTCCTTTGGCTTGAAACACAATTTCTGAACTACCAAACAACTCCTTCAGGTCACATGGAACTGTTCAATGACTTCACTTATTGGTGGCTCCAAAAATACCATTCACTTTATAAACATGTACGATTCATTCTTGACTGGCAATTTGCCTTTATCTTATATGTTCAAACTGTTTTAGGAGATTTAACAGACTTCTAACTCTTGGAAAAATGAACACATTACTCACTCAAAGTAAGATTTAATGTGAATGTTTATCCTGTGTATAGGACACAGGTTGCCAGAGATAGATGCATCCTCTTTTGACAGCAATAAGTGTCAGACATACCACTCAACCTCTCTGTACAAGAAATCTGAACAAAGCCTAAAATAATGGGGGGAGACAAAGGCCCAAAAATGGGGATAAATTTTAAATATCGCTCTTACAAACTTAGAAAGCTACTATGAGAAAAGTTGTGTTTGCTTGTGTTTTCTGAAGGATATGAACTCTGCATCTGAAATGTATATAATTATTTAGTGATTCCAATTATTTCTGACTTGCCAGAAAACAACACATTTTATGAGGAACAGACCAAATATATGAGGCAAAAATCTGGACATTCTGTGAAAATCTGGACAGCTGAGCGGTATGATTCTGCTTCATAAAATTAGTAGATTCATGACTCAATCACCTCATTGTGAGTAACACTGTCATGCTCTCATTATAAACAGCATTCCACTGAAGGTAAGAGTGTGCCTGAATTCTTACAGCAATGGCTACCAAGTATTTTAGAGAGAGAGAAGTTTGCCAACTTTGCCTATGAAAAGGCTTTTACTTTATATCTGTTTGCTTGCATTTGCTTACCAGTAAAATCCAACAGGCATTGAACGTTTTTGCAGCTGAGGCACAGGGAGAAAAGCTTCATTAACATTAAACTACATAATAAACGCATATCAGGAACATTTACGTATTAGATCAGGTAGTTAATACAAGCCTTAAACAACAGATGTTTAAATATTATGTTGTAGATCTGGTAATTATACACAAGTCTAATTATCTAGTATTTTGTATCAGACATACCCACGGTGGTGGTGCTGCGGTAGCATTGTCGGCTCACAGTATGACACTGTCTGGTTCGATTCTCAGCTAGAGCGTCTTCTGCGTGGAGACATGCGTGAATGGGCGTATCTTCATTGAAGGTTGTGCATCAGAGCTGGTAACTCGGCATGTAAAAATCAACTACCAATCATTAGCGAACCGGAGTTCCACTGTGGTGACCCCTAACTGGGAAAAGCTGAAAAAATGAAGTATCAGACATATATGTCTTCATGCTCTAAATCTACATCAGTCTCTCCTACGGACAGATCCATAATTTAGACTATATGCTTATCAATTACACTGAAACACAGATGGCACTGAAGGTGGTTTGGTCCCAAGAGAGCAAGTGTTTATATAAAGAAATATCTCAGGTTCAGAATCAATTATTCTACATCATTTCTAAAGTGTGTAAAAGCTTGTTGGGACATCATGAAGCTTCTGAAGCAACATACCATCAGCAAACACTTCCATAGCCAGTCAAACTAACTTATATTCTTCAAAGAGAAATTGTTATTCTCCCACACTCAACAGAAGTAGTGTCCACCCTCAAAGTACAAGTGAACACCTTGCAGCATTCTTTTTCACCTGAATTCAGTAATCTTAGAAGACACAAACTTGCTACAAGGAAGATGGCTACATGCATGGGCAGTTGGCCAAATTTAGGCTCTTGACTTATTTTTATTGTTTTGTAAGTGACATGTACATTTATATCTTATCACATGGCTTCCTTCTTTATCCTGAACCACCAATTCAGATTCATAAGTGGATACTGTAGCAGGCTACTGCTCCTTATGAATATTTTATTATATTTCATTTTGTCACATATTCCAGTATTTCACTATGGTGTGGATGGACAGTAGCAAAATAGTCTGATGTCTTATTTGGTTGAATGGGTGTTTCGCATTATACAAAAATGTAATAAACTTATTTTTTAGCAATATATATTATGGGATAAATGGAAAATTTCAAATAAATTTAGTGAGTTACATACCTTTGATCATACTGGGGGGCATGATTTGAGCACTGCCTTGGAAAACAGTGAAATACATCTCTCAAGTCAGTGTGCACCTCAAAACAGAAGGAGAAGAGTTCCACTCTCACATGACTTGTGATAAGATTGTAGAGTTATAATATGCAGAATACTGATAAAGTGTGTAAACTTTATAATATGATAACAAGTACTGTACCAGTGCATATTGCATTTTTGAATGGTGAGCGCCAATGTTTATAAATAAGTTGATGCGTTCACTCGCACACACACAGTGCATATTGCATTTTTGAAGGGTGAGCGCCAATGTTTATAAATAAGTTGATGCGCTCACTCGCACACACACGTGTGCACACGCCCGTGTGTGTGTGTGTGTGTGTGTGTGTGTGTGTGTGTGTGTGTGTGTGAGATCCCAACAGTCTCAGATCTCACCCCCATCTGCCAATGTGGTTATAGTCAACCAGTGAAGAAATGAACAAGTCAGAAACAACTTGGCAAATAGAGGTAAAAAGGGCAAAAAAAAAAAATACATTTTGGACTCGGTAAGTTCATCTCAAACTGTTTTCTATCAAGCTGTTAGCATTTCATAGTTAACAACCTACAGAGAAGGTCCTGCACTTCTTGATGTGTTCTGTGATTTTTAACATCTGCAACTTGATATTGTTAGGGATTAGCAATGACCACAAGAAAATGTACATCAGTCAACAATGCAAAAACATTCAAAGTGAAAATAAATTATGCAATAAAACAACATTAAAAACAGTCAGAGAAATACTATGTTAAAGTATTTAAATGAAATGGTTACTTAAAGAAAAATCTATCATTTATTTTGTGGGGGACCCATATCCACTACAAGACTTTGCCCATTTGCCTAATTATTATTATAATCTTCTCCAAAATATCTGCAAATTGAGACAGTAACTTTCTCCACTATAGAGATTACCCATATCACCAATAATTCAGAAGTTCATTATGTTAGTTGACTTTAAGAATTGCATAAAGAAACATTATTCTTCATTGGGATTACACTACATGATTTATGGCACATCATAAGACTTTTGCAGTTTAAGTTGTTTTGACATTATTTATTCTATATCTTATTTTACCTTTTAGTGCCCTTCTTATTTTTTTGTATGTTTTACCACTTATTTATACAGTACTGTGTTTGCTTAAGCACATTAATAAAGCTGAACTTCAGTCAAACTTGAGCTATGTGGTATTTATTTACAAAAATTATGTGTCAAAACTAGAAATTATCACAACAATGCTGATATTAACTAAAACCAGATTAAAAAGTACAGTTTAAATGTACATAGAAAGGAGAAGTTCTAATTACTTGTAATGAAATGACCTTCCATTTAATGCTGCACTCATATGTCACATTTATCTAAGACATTACTCACAAAATGTGCATTGTTGCTGTCTGTCCATGTGCAAATCAAGTACTTTCCAAGAGGAATTCCATGAGAATGCTTATTAAAATACACTGCATATTTACAACACTGCAGGCAACTAACCACCAGTTTACAAAATCACCTCTGAAAATGAAATTTCACGTTAACATCTGTTAACTCATTCATGGTATCCCAGCATAAATGTGAGCTGAAATATCTATTCAAGTCTGGGAAGACAACACCAGTCTAAGTGAGTGTTGTCCCAGGATTCATGAAGCGTGCGCCAGGCGCAGGCATATCGTCGGTGATGTAACACCAAATATGGCCGGTGAGAGATTCAGGTATGAGCTGTTTCCATGTGCACTACATGTGTACACCATGCCCACACAGCTCCCGGTGCATGTATGCTAATTACCTTATGCTCAGCAGCGTAGCATGCAAATGAAGGTATATAGCAATTCAGGAAGTGGTGCAGGCGTAGTGTAAGCATGCAGAAATGTAAACCAAAAAAAAAAAAGGTTTACATTTTACAAACATAAAATCGGAGCCATGACAGCAGACTAAACTCATGTATTATACTGTTAATATATGCCAATGGCTGAATTTATAGCCATTGGCATAAAAAAACATGCACAACATATAAAAAAGAACATTTAATGTCATGCCCACACTAACGTGAAGTTAAATCGCAGGGCATCGGTACGCAAATGGGATCACAATGAAAATATAATTATATGGAATAAAACTGCAATGTAACACATTTCATGAATTCCCCATAATAGTCAATGGCACACATGCTACACCACACCATGGCGCAAGGGTTGCTAAGGGGCTGTGACAGTGTTCTACACGGTAACTATGAATTAGTAGGCAATGCCATGCAAATGAGAGGAGTAATACTGAATCACAAAATCCCCGCCAGCGTAAGGATGTACCTCACAGCGTAGCGGTACAACACCAAGTTATGGCCTGGAGATAAAGATGACATCAAGAGAGAGGTGTGCCATCTTAGCTGCAAGCACATTGGAGCATTGCTAATCCGATTTGCCTGTTGCTAAGCAAAGCTGTAGGATAGGGGTGTGTTGAAGTAGCCATAGCTTTGCTTAACTGAGAGCACACAAGGTAACTGAATGTGCATGTGAACGTGGATGAAAATGCGTTCGAAACCCTGTAAACGGCTGTGCACGGCACGCACCAGAGCTGAAACAGGAAGGATACGGGAAAGAAATAAGGAAATGCTGCAGCATGGTAATTGGAGTACAAATGAGTAATTAGCACCTAGGAACCCACACTGGGCCATTAACAACAGCTAACAAGGCTGCTAGCAGCTACCTGCAGAACAGAAAAGGGGAGGTGCCATACTGCAAAGAAAACTGTCACCGCAGAACAAAGCAAACTTGCAGTAGATCAGCTACATAACACATTTCGCAACACACTCCTGGGTTGGAAAAGTACAAAACAAGAAAGCCAGCAGCTGGATGCATGCCAGACAATGGGAGGGGAATCGGGTTGAAAGGTGAAGTAAAGGGCAATAGATGAATCACGGCAGCCAAGTGTAATTCAACACCAAAGGTCCAACAATAGCAGTACCCACTGTAAAACCCATAATTAAGATACCCTGCAGCTGGAATTGCACATACACACCCAATTACACAAGCAACATCCATAGTACAGTAGTATAATGTGTGAAAGCATCTCACACACACTTGTGTATTCCCAGACACTCTGCACCATTGGTGTATACAGACGGGGAACTTTTAATATGTACATGTTAGGGGCTGCCATAGCTTTGATTCACCAGCATGTGTTGGAGACTGAAGGTGGTGTGGAGGATGATGCTGACAACCATCTCAGGCACCGGAGGAGGAGGAGAAGAGTGTTCAGACCCAGGGTAACCTGCCAGAGGCTACATGAGCTGGAGATAGTAGAGCATTACAGGGTGGACAGGAACACCATGCAGCATCTTGTTGAGCTGTGCTGGCCACGCCTCATTGCCAGAAAAAATAGAGGGGGAGCCCATCCCAGCGGACACGAAGGTATGTGTAAGCTTGAGAATACTAGCCACAGGTACCTTTCAAAGACCAACTGGGGATATCATGGGGATCTCACAGGAATCAGCATCCTGGGTACTCCACCAGTTCCTGGATGCCATGTTACCACATGCCAATAAGCATATATACTTCCCCCGAATGCAGGAGGAGTTGACCAGCAATATGCATCTCTTCCACCATGTGGCAGACTTCCCAGAGGAACTGGGTGCAATAGACTGCATGCACATACACATCAAGTCAACACCCGGTGAGCAGGGTAGGCAATACATAAACCACAAGGGATAACCCTCCATCAACTGCCATGTCATGTGCAATGCACAGGGCATTATCATGGATGTGTGTGCTAGCAGCCCTGGAAGCTATCATGACTCCCACATCTGGCATGCATCACAGTTGTATCAGGTATTTGCCAGGGGGGACATCCCATATGGCCACCTGGTGGGGGATGCTGGCTATGCACTGGAACTGTGGATGATGACTCCCATCAGAAATGTACACACACCCATGCAAGAACAGCATAATGAGGCACACCCACAAACCAGAATCATTATAGAGCATGTGTTTAGGATGCTGAAATCACAGTTCCATTGCTTGGACATACCTGGTGGAGCCTTGCAGTACTCTCCAGGCACATGTATCCTTATCTTCATAGTATATGCCATGCTACACAATATGATCCTGCAGAAACAGCTGCAGCAGGGACAGACTGGTGAAGGCCATCACAGCCCACCACTATTGCCAAGGGCCCCACAGGCACAGAGGGACTCGAACCATGAACACCCCGTGCCAGCCCCAGTAGGCAGACAGAGGCATGCCCAGTATGCCCATGCCTTGGCAAAGAGAGAACGTATAGCACACACACTGACAATGTAGGCACCTACGGACTGACATCCTTCCCCACCTGCACACACAGTAAACATGGATGGCACAAACACACGACCACCTGTAAATTGTCATGTATAGGTGGTCTACTGTGTGCATCCTACATAGGCAGCCCTCAGCTATTGTACACACAACTGCCATTGGCACAGGGTAAGTCAATACCTGAACAGTAAATTAAGCTATCAGCATGTGTCGATACTGTATGTATAGGTTCATAGGTACATAGGTAGGTACTTGGCTAACTGCCCGAGGCCATTCATAAGCCTAGCCAAAATGTGTCTGTTGTCACCACTCCATTGATTAACTAACTGTCCCTCTGTGGAGCAGAGCCAACTGCAGGATCCCTGGGGTTTATCCACTGTTCCCCACCCTCTCTGCAAGGATTCCCTGGAGTGTTAGTGAGGGGCTCCATATAATGTAATCAGGGATGCAGTTCCAAAGCATGGGGAGCACCTGTGACAGGAATCTGTCACTCCAGCATCTTCCAGTTATGGATGTAGCATGGTGTAGCTCATTACAGTGTGTGGCTCACTGTGACCTGGATTCCCATAGGTGGAGCATATCCATTAAGCCCGACTTGGACACGACTTTGTTGGCCAGCAAATATCATCTCTGAGTAAATGAGATGCCACTGAGTAATGCAAGAATTCATGCAGTCTGGCAGCATAAGACACATGTCTGAGGCAATTAATCCTCTTGACGAGGTAAGTTCATGGCCCTTTCAGCTGTTGGATATGTCTTCTGAGGTACATCCAAAATGGATTATCATACTCTATGATGGGACTGATGAGTGATGAGTAAAGGGGCACAATAACCTCAGTCTCTCTAGATGTGAACCCTTAAGTAATCAGATGGCCTACATAGACGGATGTCCTAACTACTTCACAGATATAATTGTCAAAGGAGAGATCACCATCTAATGCAGTCCCCACATACCCATTACATCATCTGAATTATAGTGTCTGCCACTCATGTGTTAATATGTGTGTGTAGTTTCCCAAAATGGAATGACCATGCAGTATGCGGCCTTTAGCTCGAGGACATCACTCTGACACCCTGTGTTGGTCTATGTGAGCCCCCTTGAAGGATGTCTGTGACAGTTGGACTGTCAGTTATGGCTCCCAGTTTGCAGTAATCGACAAACACGGTCTGCTGTAGTCCACCTGTGTTAGCTCGTACCTCTGAGAAGTATATGGCAAACAGTAGGGGTCCCTGGACTGAGTCCTGTGGGGCACCAATTGTGACTGGTCAAGAGTTGGACCTGGAGGCTGCTAGGCTTACCATGTGGGTTCTGTGTGTAAGCCTGTTGCCAAACCAACCTGTGATGTATGGGTGTTTGTACTGGCTGATGAGTTTAGAAATAATACCTGAGTGGGGAATGGTGTCAAAACCCTTGGCGAGGTCCAAGTAGTATGTGTGAACTACCACACCCCACACCTAAAGTCTAGGTGACTGTAAGATGTCAAACAGGTTCAGTAGGCATGATTTGCACTCAATCAAGCTTACCTGGGTTGGGTCAAGTGTCTGGAAGTTACCATTGTCTATGGTAATGAGTGCCATGAGGATGCACTCCATAGCCGTGCAGATCAGGCTACTCAGGCTTATGGGGTGGTAGTTGCCATGGTCAGTTGTGTCACCCCCTTGGTTAAGTGGAATAGCTGTTGCCATGCGCCATTGAATGGGCATGTAGCCTGTGTAGAGGCTGATGTTGAATTGCTATATTAGGCAAGGGTCACTTTGTGTTGTAGTGTCTGCAGAATGCAGCCTGGGACATCATCTGCCTCCACTGATGCTCTGTCATGCCATTTGAGAGGGCCATTACCACCTGTATGTCTCTGATGTCTGGGATACTGTATGTTTTGGGTATTGTTGTGGGCCCTATAGGGGGTGAAGCTTGCACCAAATGTATCATCAAGTGTGTTGGTGATATCAGTAGGGTCAGTATATTCAGTGCAATATTGCACCAACCCAGTGCAAATCTGTGTGCTACTGCTTATATCCTTGACATAGCCAAAGAAGCCTTTGTGGTCATCTTCCAAATCCATGACTACCTGTGGATGTCAGCCTTGGATGATTTCATGAGTAACATAAGTATCTTACTAATACTGGTCACGGATGTCTGCATGTCTTGGGATTTTCTGTTGTTCTGGACTACTGTCCTACCTCTGTTGTATAGCTTGTATATTGCAGGGGTCCAGCAGACTGGTGTCCTTATGTAGGAGTAGCGAGTCCTTATGTAGGAGTAGTGAGTCCTTGTTTACCATTGATGGCATGACCCATACATCTTTGTAGGTGTTTATAGAGTGCATTTGTAATTCTGTCTGTATCTTGAGCAGTGTCATCCCTGAGCATGGGGGCTGTGAACCCTCACACCTCTGTCATTAGTACTGTGAATTTAGCTGTAGGAAAGGTATTTACTCTGTGTTCTTTGGGTGGGGGAGATGGTTGGGAGTGGAAATCATCAGTGGATAGCTCATGGTCTGATCTAAACAGTGACTGGTTTACCTCTGCTGTAGTGCACTTGTTGCACATGTCAGTGATTACCACTTTGAGTATGTTTTCACCTCTCGTTAGTCCATCTACCAAATGATACAGGCCATATGAGGTGATAAATCCTAGGAAGTGCTGGGCGTGGAAGTGAATACTTGAGTTGGTTATCCAGTTAATTGTGTAGGGTAGCCAACATTGACCAATAACAGGGTGTCTGGTAGAACTGTCATGTTTATCACCGTCTCCAGATAGTTGTAGTGGTGCTCCTGGGTCATGGTGGGTTATCTGTAGCAGCCCACAGTTTGCATTGCAGTCGTGGCTGATGTTAGCTGCACATGGATGATCACAGAGGTATCATGCTGCCCCACTAACTTGGAGATGTAGGTATTTCCGATGAATATGGATACACCCCCTCCATGTCTGTGCCAGTCCATGTTCAGTGGCTGAAATGTGTGTTATGGGTTGTAGTCTGGTAGTGCCGCTGTGCTCACAGGAGCCTTATACAGGTCCCAGTCACAGAACAGATGTTGATGTTGTCCATACTGAGGGGTGCTGTGAGACCGTGCATGTTGTGAGTACTACCCCTGGTGTTGAGTAGCCTAACCCTCATTGATTACACTATTGTGCAGTTCATGGGCTGACGCATGCAAGTTGGTATGGCATTGTTTCAGGCATGTTTTCCATCTGTTCTTGTGTCCCATCTTTCCTGTAGGTAACCTACTGGTAATCAATACAAAGCCTGAAACCTATGCAAGTCTATTCGCTTCCAAGATAGGCTTTTGGAGTGATTAAGTATCAGTAGTCTGTATGCTCTTGCTGTACTTAACTATTGTCTGACTACATGGTGATTTTACACTGTATATTGTGATCAAAAAACTCTGTATAATCACATATGATGTTGGAGATGGCATGCACTGTAGAGGTTCACAGATAGGTAGTAGGCTATCTGCCCAATGGCATTTAGAAGCATAGCTACAGTGTGGTGGCTTTATCTTCACCATTGATGAAGTAACTGAGCCTCTGTCAAGCATAGCCAATGAAGTGATTCCAGGCAGAGTTGCTGTAAGCTGTTGAAGACTGGGGTGGTGTACGATGATAGGGGCACATAGTGATCAAAAAAGGGCATGTTAACATGACAACCCAACAGCATTCAATTTCCCCAACAGGTCTTGCAGCTATAAAACTGGAGTGGCTCCCCCACACCCTGGCTGTATGTTTCTGGAACACATGATCCCAGGGGTGTATATACTGTTGCCCAGTCTCACATCAAGGTTTCCCCTGAAGTGTGTCAGTGAGGGGCTATGCCAAATTTTTATTTATTTTATTTATTTTATTTTACATTTGTTAACCGGGAGAGTCCGACTGGATACATGTCCATTTTCAGCGGAGGCCCGGGGAGAAAAGCTCCAAGTACATACAAGTGCATACATATGCATCAGGGTGGCAACTCAGCACGTAAAAAGCTACTGCCAATCATTAGCGGACTGGAGTTCCGCTGTGGTGACCCCTATCCGGGAAAAGCCGAAAGATCCAACATATACATACATATACCTATGGCAGTTGTGTATTTAGACAGGTTAAAACACAAAAGGGAGGATTGTGTGGAAATAGGACAAACCGCCATGTACCCAAAAAAGGGTGTATGCTATATATATATATATATATATATATATATATATATATATATATATATATATATATAAATAAATCAACATATATATATATATATATAGAGAGAGAGAGAGAGAGAGAATGAGAAAGAGAGATATATGTCAATATATAGGGATATACATATATATGTAGATATATAGATAACAACATCTACACAACCATGGAGGTACACATAAACGGGATACCTACCAAATACCGAATGCTTGACATACCGATACATTAAGACTGAAAGACCACAGTACCAAAACACCAGAAGCACGAGTTTTAAAATCCCGATGTTAAGGGGACTTTGAGTTAGTGCTTCTGGTGTTGCAGTTCAGGTAAGTTACTGTGTGTAAGTGTATTTCTGAGGGCTTTAGTGTGTGTAAGTGTGTGTTCTGATTGTGTTGTGTGTTTGTGGTGGACTGTAATGTGTGGGTTTGCCTTGTGGGTCTGTTTGTTCAATCTCGGAGGTAGAATATTAAAGTAGGGAGGTGGGGGTGCAGCCACCCCCATGGGGGGTATAGGGGGGCTTGCACCCCTGCTCATACTTAGTCTAGGATGGTTTGTTTGGATGTGGTGGGTAGCACTGTGTCTGTGAGTGCATGTGTGTGTTCTGTGTTTGTGTTACTTTCACGAGTTTGACTGTCGCGAGTCTGAGTGTTCCATAATGTGGGGTTTGGGAGTCTGGGCCCGGTACTGTGGGCATCGAGATTGTGTGCGTTCGGGATTCCATACGTATCCCGTATACAGCGGTTGAAGTGTTCATATATGAGTATAACATGGACCATAGCAATCACACATTCTGCCACGACCAAACTATATGAACAAAGGATATGGAGAGTATATGCCTATACACTATTACAGATATGTGCTATGGACTTGAGCCAAAGAGGGTCAGTCACCAACACAACTCCAATGACTGCAAATACCTATGACAGAAATACACAGACAACTTTCATGTAGCAACACTTTATGACATTCCAATGTATTGCCGAAAGGATTCAAGGACTAACATTACCTGCATGCTATACAGGGACTATTTAACAGTGCCTTAAAGAATTAGCCTGCAATTACCATAGTATTAGTCCACTAAAGGATAGGTGTTCAAATAGGGAAGGAACCCTCACACACATATCGAATATGTATAAAAGCAGTTCCTACACACCTGCATCTGCTATGTACACCCACCAACATCTCCCCCACACCCAAACCAATTACAATACATACTGTAATAACTTTACAAATTATTCACTCATTATACGACATCTGCTGGAGCCTTAACATACTTTGTCAGAGACACACTAGCATGGCCCTATGTGAAATAATTGCTGTTATACAATGGAACAGCTGCCAATGTTACAGGGCTTGTTTGCACTAATCCCGTTTCAGGGGGTTGTATGTACACCAGGAAGTATTACTAATTACTGATTATCAGCACAGTATGATACACATTTACACCTAACCAAAGATGTCTGGCGAGCACACTGTAAACCACCTAACATTATATGCATAGCCATACAGCCTTGAGCTGCTCAAACAACCTTGTCAGACTGAAACATCTGCAGAAGTATTAGGTACAAACAAACCTGCATAAGTAGCAATGTTCAGAAATATAACAGCTGTACTCACATGTAGAACAACATCTTCTAGGCATTACACACAATCCACGAGAGTCATGAAGCTAATATATCTCTGTTTGTCTCCATATAGCTGTTGCAATACATCACAAACAACAGATCCAAGCCATCTTCCTCACAAGTAAGGTAAAGGGACAACGCCCAAGTGGAGTACTCAATTATACACCACTGTTGCCATGGTATTGGCTAATGGAGTAGCTGCACAGCTGATGTGCATGTAATTAACTACTTTGGAACAACAATTGGTGGTCAGGATAGCACATGTTACTGATCTCTAAGTATAAAAGGATGGCTTGTCACACATTCAAACCATCTGTATATACCAACAGAACATTACAAAGAAGATTGAAACACAAACTGAAAAAGACTGAAAAACCAGTCAACAACACCTCGAGTTACTAATAAGGTATGGAGAACACTCAGTATGTCTGTGTATGTAGTACATGTTCTGTAATAATTAAAGGGTACGCAATGCATATAGTGGAAACAGTTATCTTTTAGTGATGTATTGTTGAGCATAGTAATGCTTGTAGTATTTATGTGTATACTGCTGTAGGTCACAAGGCAAACTCCTCATACACCACAAGGGATGCTATATAAGGGCTTTGAACCCAACAATTCCTCTCCAGCCACTATCAATGGCAGGGTAGGTCCAACAAGTATGTGCTATAACAGGGGATAGTATATGTTGACATATTGTAACCATAGGCATATGTATGGGTGTATTACTGAGAATAACATGTCAACATGGCCTACTGTACAACTATGATTTGCATTGTGGGATATTGTGCCAATAACTGTGTAATGTAATGCGGATATGTATTACAGTTTACATAGCATTACTGTTATGTTAGGCAAACATTAGTTATGTCTATTGGCATTTACAATACACAATAACAGGATACATATGAATTGTAGTCATCCGACAGTTTATCAGCATGATAGCAAAGTAAAATGGAAGAGCTAGTTAACTATCCATGCACATAAGACATGTAATAGGTTCATAGGTAGGTACTAGGCTGTCTGTCCAAGGGTATTTATAAGCCTAGCTAGAGTGTGTTGGCTTCCGCCACCCCCTTAGGTTAGTTCCCTGTGCCTCTGAACAGCAGAGCCATTAGTTCTCTGTGCCTATGTCCAGCAGAGCCACTGCAGTGATCCCTGGGGTACGTTTCTGTCTCCCATCCACCCGTTAAGGTTTCTCTTGAAGACTGATAGAGATGGGCCCTGCCTGATGTCCATTGGAATCATGTTCCACAGCATGGGGAGTCTCTTGGTCAGGAATCTATCCCTCAAGCACGTCCTAGTTATCGTTGTGGTTAGGTTTATATCCCTAGAGCATGTGGCTCTCAGGAGCTTTTGTTTAGGTGGAGCATATCCATCAATACTGGGTTGGACATGGGGCTTGTATGTCAAGCAGAGATCACCTCTGAGTATGCGGTATGCTACCGAGTACAGCTGAAGTTTCTTTAGTTTGGCTGCATAGGTCATCTCTTTGAGGTCAGTAATCCTCTTGGTGAGGTACTTTTGTGGTCTTTCAAGCTGTTGCAAGTGTCTTGTAAGGTACATCCCAAATGGGGTGTTGTATTCTTTAATGGGTCTAATAACTGATGAGTAGAGAGGCACAATGACCTCCTTTGTTCTGGATGCGAACCCTTTTGAGATTAGGGGGGGCCACGTAGAAGGATATTCTAACCAACTTGGTAATATGGTTATCAAAGGAGAGATTGCTATCTACTTGGGTTCCCAGATCCCTTATTACTTTTTCTGTATGTAAGAGACTACCACCTATGTGGTAGTTCATGGGTAATTAGTTTTTTCCAAAGGATATGACTGTGCACTTTTTGACATTCAGCTTGAGGCCATGATATTGACACTAGGTATCTGTCTCAGTGAGACCCTTCTGGAGGGTGTCTGTATCAGCTGAGGAATCAATTATGGCCCCAAGTTTGCAGTCGTCTGTAAATTTTTTCAGCCAAAGTCCTCCTGTGCTTGCCTGTAACTCAGAGCAGTATATACCGAACATGAGGTGTCCTAGGACTGAGCCCTGAGGGACACCGCTTGCAACTGGTTTACAGTCGTACCTAGGGTCTGCAACTCTCACTGTGTGGGTTCTGTCCATGAGCCAATTTGCAAACCATCTCGTGACGTAGGGGTTAATGTTCAGGTCGATGGGTATGTCTATAATACCAGAATGGGGAATGGTGTTGAAAGCCTTTGCAAGGTCAAGGTAGGCTGTGTGGACCTCCTTACCCTCATCTAATGCCTTGGTAACTGTCTCAAAGAAATCCGCCAGGTTTAGGAGGCATGATCTACCCGTTACAAAGCCAAACTGGGTGGGGTCAAAGGTTTGGAGGTTCCTAATGTCTCTATGAATGAGATCCATGATGATGTGCTCCATAGCATTGCAGACCAGGCTAGTCAGGCTTATAGGACAATAGTTCTCGGGGTCTGTTGTGGCGCCACCTTTGTGGAGTCTGATAACTGTTGCTGTGCACCACTCTGTGGGTAGGCAGCCTGTAGAGAGGCTGTGTTTGAACAGTGTGTTTAGGTGAGGGGTTAGTTCATTTTGGAGCTCTTGTAAGACACAGTCTAGGACACCGTCTTGTCCCTTTGAGGCTGTGTTCTTGGCTTTGGATAGGGCTGTTTTAACCTGTGTGTCGGTGATGGCCGGGGTCGTACATTCTTCTGGTATGGTCATGGGCCCTTTCAGGGGTGAGAGGGGTGTAAAGTTTGCACTGAACCTGTCTGCTGAAATGTTGGCAATATCAGTCGGTTCAGTGTATTGTCTGCCAGTCTGCACCAACTCAGAGCAGATCTGAGAGTTTCCACTTAAGTTCTTGACATAGCTAAAGAATGCTTTGTGGTCATCTTTAGAGTCCTTGGAATTATCTCTTTCAAAACTAGCCTAGGAAGAACTTATGAGGGACCATATTGTCTTGCTGATACTGATCAGGGATGTCTTTCCTTCTAGGGATTTCACTCTTATCTGTACTAGTTTCCTCCTTCTATTGTAGAGCCTGTTTATGGCAGGGGTCCACCAGACTGGTTTCCTTTCTTGGAGGAGTGAGTCTTGCTTTGCCTTGGGATAGCATGATCCATGCATTCCTGCTGATGATCATAGAGTGCTTTTGTATAGGTTTCAGCATCCTGGTCAGCATTGTCCATTGTCGTGGGGGCCGTGAACCATTTAACTTCTGTCTTAAGCAATGTGAAGTTTGCTTTGGAAAAGTATTTCACATTGGTTTCCTTGTTTGGGGTTGTGGGTGGAATGTGAATATCCAGATTGATTAGTCCATGGTCTGATCTAACCAGTCCGGGGTTGACGTCAGGTGTGGAACACTGGTCACGCATGTTGGTGATGACCAGGTGCAATATGTTGTTCCCTCCGGTGGGGGTGTTGACCAGTTGACCCAGGATGTTTGAATGTGTATATATATATATATATATATATATATATATATATATATATATATATATATATTTCATGGAAGTGCTAGGCAAGTGAGTTAGTACTTGAGTAGTTCTCACAGTTATTAGGGTGTTTGGTAGGACCTTCATATGTTCCAGTGTCTCCAGAAATGCAGATTGTGGGTCTTGGGTCATGGTGGGCGATCTGTAGCAAGCTACAGTTTGGAATACAGTTTTGGCCATTGTTAGTTGCATTTGGATGATCTGTGATGCATTGTGCTGCACCACTAACCTAGAGGTGTGAGTATCCTTGATGAATATGGATACACCCCCACCATTTGTGTTTCGGTCCGGGTTCTGTTGCCAAAAGGTGTGGTATGAGTTATAGCCTGGTTGTGCTGTGGTGCTCTCTGGAGCCTTAAACCAGCTTCCTGTTACTGCACAGATATCGATGTTCTCCATACAGAGGAGTGCCTCAAGTGCATGCAATGTGAGGCCCAGACTTCTGGTGTTGAGTAGCATTACCCTCATTTTATGGTTACTTGTGCAATATACGGAGGTGGGTTTGTCTTGAGCCTTGCATAAGGTCCACATTGCCTAATATCCACCTCTCTAGTATTGTTTGCAAGCAATGACAGCTGTGCATGTGTACATGTTCTGCAAATGTGTACTGACCCTTGTTACAGGGCTGTGTCAAATAGCTATATGCACACCTACATAGAGTGCATATTGACAGTAGAGACACACTGGTTGAACGTTTAGGTTTGTGTAGCCTAATTTCTCATTGGCAGAAAAACTGCTGCTTGGAAATATGTGGACAGTACTGGTAATGAAACAGGGTGCTTATCATCTTTATCTCTACTGTGACATCTGCTGTAGGCATGTAAGATGTAGGAAACCACTGCCTATGTGTAATAGCTGCTTCATAGCTGGTGGCTTACACTATCTGATCATATCCTGATCATGTCGATATTGGCAGCAGTCTATTGATATTTGACTCTGTGTGGGGAGTGGGTGTCTGTGGCCAACAGAGCTCATGGTTCTGGTGAGTATGTGAGCATATACCCAGACAAGGATACAGCCCTGTTGACACGTGCATCATCTGTACTCAACTATCAGCATGTGATGTGGCCCTCAGATGGGGACTGCTACTAAAGGTAGCTAGCATGTTCCTGTAATAGCTAGTATTGCCACATCCATAACACAAATATGTACTTGTGAGCATCACTGTCTAAAACATCTGCATAAGCAGTAAGTAAACTAAATACAGTCATGTTACTTGTAGTACTGAATGCTCAGACAGGCATCTCAACTAGTCAACTACTGGTGTTTACTAATGTTAGCTTTGTGTATGTGGCTATCCTGGGGGTATGCAATCTCTAAGCCATGTACACTGCCAAACCCGCCTAACACAACACCCCACACATTGTCTGGGATGCAACTACAGAGGTGAGCTTGGAGCCAGTCCATTCTACACCCATGACTGGTCTAGACAGTCAAGAGGTGTAGGTTAACACATGCATCCCATCACCCCAACCAACACATACCCTTACCAGAACACAGTAAGGACACACACACATGCCACCAGAATTCACACACATCCACAGAGGCCTCTAAGTTTCTGGCCAAGCAAGAGGCCTCCAAAGTTGGAATAGACAGACAACAGGATACAAAGACTGTATGACATAGTTTGCATAATTGTGTCACTCCTCAGAACACGTGGCCAGAAACATGGCCAACAGTACGCATTTGTGAATGCAAATTCTCGCACTTTGTTACACACCAAGCTATATGAGGGCAAACATACTGTCAACTACCTGTCTGCCATGATTAGCCACATACCCATATGCTCAGACCACCTTTTGAACTATACACATGTCTCTGGCATATTCTATGTTGCTGTTCAGGACCTGTGATGCAGTAGCCTTGACTGCATGGAAACACATATAGGAACTGTCAGGTCTTGTAGACCATGCAGGTATGTCCCAAGTCCTGGGTAGCATTCTGTCATTGGCCAGAATGATGCAGCAGTACAGGGACAAGGATTGTATTCCACAATCATGCAATGTACTGGTGTAATTCAAAGTGTATCCAGCATCTCTCTGCCTGGGATAACATGGTTGACAGACCATGATGCTTTGCCAGACAGGGCCTGCACCTGTCACCCCTGAAAATCTGGATACTGGCAACAGCCTGTGCTTCCCCTATAGTGCCCTCATCATGCCAAGTTCAAGTGAATGTCCACTGGTGCAACAGGGACGGCCAAGAAATAAACTGTGGGTCTTGATACTCAATGATACAAATCAGGTACTCAATATGGACTCACTTACGGCAATCTGAAACATGGGGAATATATCTGGGTCGTGATAGTTATGGTTCAATGCTCTGGAGAGCACCCCTACATGACCATGTTATAACATATACCTCACCTCATGGCCATTACCCTTTATTGGAACACATGGCCCACAGGTGTGTCCAACTTCCTGAGGGATATGTACACCCCACGCTAGTTGCACTTGCACGAGGTAAGATACATTATGCTGAGCAACTACCTTTGTGCCAAAGTTTAATCCAAAATGCACCTTATGACAGATCATCCACCATGCCTCAGAATTCCCAACTGTCATTTTGCTGTAATGGGGAATACAAGTTTTGAGACAGGAAACCATAATCATGGCCATTCAGCTATCCCATTATGAACTGGGAAGACTCTTCATGTACCAACACCTGTGCTCAATGCATGTTGGATGTCAGCAACAGCAATGACCTGGATCACCATAGTCCCACAAACAGGGCTAACAGTATGCCACACAAGGTCAGTCTTCAAAGCCAATTTTATGCTCCTTAAGAGCAAAGTGGTGATCATGGCACCCATGCAAATGTACAATGCATGTGCAAATGCTGAGTCCTACACAAATGCACTTTAAGCACTCACATATGTGCAGTGATTGTACTATTGAAACAGGAACAGGATTCAACCAAACACAAACATGAAGGCAAACCGGTGGTACCCTGCCTTAAACTGTACCACAGAAGGTAGTAACTGTTGCAAGAGTCAACATACATGAGTGGAAGATGACCCATGGTCAGCCTATGTAAGATGCAGTTACACCATATAATGCCACACAAAGCTACTGTGAAACTAATCATCCACATATTATGAGGCCAACCACAGAGCATTCTATAGCTGTGTCATGAATCATAATGGCAACAACAAGACCCGCCGTGCTTCACAGCACTACGGCATGAGAAACACTGCACCTACAGAAATAGCACCTGTTTATCCAGATAGGATCTTGGATAACATAAACACACTGCCCCCCCCCCCAACAGGTACACATTCATATATCCATGTACACTACAGAGCCCCTGTAACCACAACTATGCAGGTACCAGCTACACTCAGGCTACATGGGACCTGTCCATATCCCAGGTTGTATCATACACATGTCAAAACAATTTGTTCTCCACATAAACATCATGTAAAATCATAGCTTCATGTCAGGCTGTGTACACACTGAATGGTGCACACCAACATTTATCACAACCCACAAAGGGGGAAACACCACTGATAATGGGAATTACTGCACTACTACCCTGCTGAGTCTGGTCTGAAAGGCCATGAACCTTAATCAACTTATTTGATGTCAGCAGTGCAGATATATATGATAGTAAGGTTGATTTCACACAGCATATCATAACCTTGCCAGATCATAGGACATCATCACCCATACTGTGTTCCAGCTACACTCAGTATACTAGATGGACATCCCTATGTCACAGGAGTATTTTACAACTGGACTGCTGGCAGAACCAACACTACAGAAGGTGTCTGAATAATACACACACATCACACCAGTTCCAGCTACAGTAAGACAGGGTTAATTCATTGTACTCCCCCTCATTGTAGTCTATACCACACAGACTAACACAGAAGACATCTGCCTATTGAAGTATGTGAATGACTATGACCTAGGAGCAATAGCTGACTCAATGAGTGTTGTGGTCAACATACAGAAGGGGCTTTGTGGGTGAGGTGTATGACATATGGCCACAATCTGACAGCTACATATTACATTGTCACCCCTATGTTAAAAACCCTGTACCCATGAACTACCACCTAGGTAGTGGTCAATATAATGGACACTGTGTGTAAGGGATGCAGCTGGACAGTTTTCTTTCCTGTGATAGTTATGTCACCACACCTGTCAGGTAGTCATAAGTGGCAACCCTAATCATGACAGGGTGCCATCCATGAATATAGAGATCATTGTTCAGCCATACTCAACACTCAAGTGACCCATATCAGATCACATATTTCCTTTAAGGGGTATTGGCCATGTTCAGATGGCCTACACCAGCCTTCCCAATCCCCATCTCCACTATGTAGCATGATGCCTACCCTGATTAAAGCCATGTCCAATCCAGTGGTGTTGGACATGCTACACTTACACATCCTGATCTCAAATACATACTTCATGGACATCCACCTTCCTAGTACAAGGATCACCACATGCTGGACAGATCCTTGTCCCATACACTTTACATACTCCTGCCATACTATGCATCCCTATCCAGCAAAGCTGTACATTGCCCCTCTTTCAGACATGGTGTGATGACCACATGGTAAATATATCATTAACCCTATGGATTAGTTATGTGGCACTGCTTGACCTGGCCCCAGAAACCAGCCTGTTGGCTACAGCTAGGTAACCTTTCATCCTAGGCTCATACATGGCACAGGGCATATAGCCTACTAGTTGACTTTGACCATACATGCTATAGTTGATATCCAACCCTGCAAATACCATCAGGCTAGCCAGTGTCCCATGTGTATCACATGTGCAGCACAAATGATACATGGTAGGATGTTGAACTGCTGTACAGTGCCGTGTAGATGTATATGACAAAACACATACATGTAAAACCTTCTGTGAGCAAGTCTGCATGGTCACAGGTCATGTCCGTTAAGGCAGTGTAAATCTTTATATGTGACATATATACAGCATCATGGTCGACTGCATTAATGTGAACACATCTAGGCATGTGCTGATAGGTTAGAACACCAGTACAAGCAAACAGACATGCCCACATCAAGACAGCATCCACATGGAGTATGAGCAATGTCATCAGGTAACACACACATATGGTGATAATATCCAATCACCATTGAGTGTCAAATCTGTGTGACACAAACATGTCAGTGGTGTCAGTGTCATGTAGATTTGCAAAGACAACTATTTAATTGTAATAAATGTGATACAAATGTATGTTCAGCTGTACTTCTGTACATCTCTGTGAGTTACTGTGACCTGTCTCCATCATTATGTCTTCCAGGTATGCCGCGTGCAAGGCTGACACCGTATACCTGCTTGGAGGATGAGGTCCTCATCCCATACCTACTTGATAATCATCATGTACTGTTCAGCCATGTGCCACAGGATGCACAGCAGTGGGATGCCCTGTGGCAGGAACTTCTCAGAAGGGTTAATGATGTGGGTGGCCACAACCGCACATATCAGCAGGTGCGCAGACACTGTACAGACCTTTTTAGATGGGCAAAACTGTGCAAATGCAATTGTCAGGGAACAAGGTGCAACAGGTGGTGGGCCACCAACCCAGGCCCACTCACAAGTACCGAGGAGATACTGGCAAACCTGGGGACACCTGCCAAACAACATCCACAAGCCTTGGCTGATATTGTGAAGGTGGGTGTCTCTCAACCACTAAGCCTGGAGTTGCCTGGTAAGTCACTACTGCACATATAACAACTATATTTCATATAGTTACATGTGTCACTGTACAATATGTAATGTCACATCATATGCAAGGCATGTATACACACATGCCACTTACTATAGTATGCTACTTTGTGTATGCACACATGTGCATACTCCATAGTATACTCTATTATACTGGCGTATGTGTTAACATGCACATTGCACCCTGTAGCTATCATACAGGCGTGGATAATGATCATACTGCTGTGTCACTCCTATTTAGGTACCTCTGGCGTTCTGCTGCAACAGCAGCCCATTGCAGGTGAGACTGTTATTATTTATCAGGCATGTTAATGCATAGATCTATCTGCCATGTGGCCATTTACCACATGTACACATAATGTATGGTCTTGTCACAATATACAGGTCAGATCTGCAATGCATTACAATGGCTACCCATGTGCAATAATTGCAAACTATGTGAAACACCAGAATGAAACTTCACAAACTGTCATTGCCAGATATGTGGAAAGCTGTGCATACAATGGTGGAGGTGTTGTAAACAGTAGGGACATGTACTACAGATCAGAACTACACATGTGGGGAATACAAACAGTACTACAGAGTGAGCTGGAGTATGGCCAGCCCACAGGATTCACCGGTGTGGATTATACCCCTGCTATGAATGTCACACAATGTTATGTGCTATCTGACATGTCCATGACATTTAGTGGGCTGGCTGCAACGCTGCCTGACTATCCTGAAAAACATATCTCACATCCCAAACATACCACCCTTTGTCTGCATAACCCTGTAGTCAGTGGAGCATATGACATCTATGGGTGTATGTCTTATGGGACAACACAGACATGTGAAATAGACACCCGTCACAACCATTTGGCCAACACATGTTCACACATGGCCATGGAGGATGGCCAGAGACATGAAGCAACACACACAGTAGAAGTGATGTGCATGTGTGTACACCCTGTTGTACATTGGATCCACATGATCCAACTATGGCCTTTGTGCAATGGTTATATTGCAGATGTGGAACACTAGACATCCTATAGGCCTGTGCACATCTTGTGTAGGCATGATATCAGTCCACCACATAAGATGTGTTGAACATCTTGAGTGTGTCAAGACATGACAGCATTCACCTATGCAATATCCACATACATACACAGACAACCACATCAGGCTACAGATACAGTACATTCCACTTGCTGGTGTCAGACATCACTGTGATTCTTGCTTCTCATGTGTGTGTGTGGTACACAGATGTCATGTGGGACATGGTGTACCAACGAGTTTGCCATGTCTGGCCATAGTTGCCAGGCAGCAGCAATATGGTTGCAGATGTGCAGGGGTGTCATCCGTATACCCTTCAGTGACCTGTGTCACACATTCCACATTATGGTTTAGTGTGCATACACCTCAATGATGTGGATCACATTCCACAGTATAAATGTATTGTATCTGAACACAGTCATGGCTATTAACTGTGTCTGTAACTCACATTGTATAGTAATAGAGAAGCCACATGATTCCCTGCAATGGCCATGCACATCAGCTAAATGTGCAGTATGTCACTGTATATCTGTAGGGCAGACAGACAACACTGCGTCAGCGGAAGGTCCATGTTAGTATAACACATCCCTGCATTGGGACACCATTACTCCACTTTATATTTGACAGGACACCATTGTGTTAAACATATATGCATGTCATTGCACACATCAGCAGATCACATGCCATACTACATGTGATTATCAAGGTCATATGCCACACATCAGGCAAGTGTACTGTTAAACTGTGCTGGTCTACATGGTGTAACACAGGGATGTATGCTAACTACTACTATAATTGTGTAATGTGCATGCCTTCTGCTATGACACATGCATGCTGTTGTGTGCAACCCAGGGATGTATGATAACTACCACTATTATTGTCTGAGCTGCATGCTGTCTGCCGTATCACATGCATGTTGCATGCCTTCTGTCATATCACATGCATGTTGTGTGACATAGCATGCATCTGTGTGTGTCTGTGTGTGTCTATTGTATAGATTGTAATGTACAGTTCTTGTCTGCCCCACACAGGTTTTGATGTAGGTGTGTTCCCCTCCTGTGGTCCATCTGATGTTAATATCCCCACAGACTCTAGCAGTGATGATGAATGTATGATTGAGGCACAGGCAGGGTTGTCAGGGTCTGAATCTGTGACATTGGTTGCCATTCAACCTATATCCCCCCCATCCCCACACACAGTTCTCATGCCAACACATATAACCTATCACCAGTGGCCATAGAGGAAGGACAGTTGTCATTTGGTAACTTGGAACAGGAAAGTGTGGAGGCTATGGAAGGTGTGCAAGCACACCATGGTGTCAGTCAACTGACTGGTGATGCCCTACACAGGCATGTGGCTAGTGCTGCTCATAGGAGGACCTCTGGTCAATATGCCCCTGCAAGACAGAGCACAGCAGCTGGTGTCACCAGATGCATGTTTCAGGTGGTAATGGAGGCACAGGCACATGCTGAACGGCACAACAGAGAAGGTCAGAGGCTTCAGAGGGCTGCTGTCTGTTCTTTAATCAACAACATCCAGGCAAAGGCAAATGCTCACCATCATCTTGCTGGAGTTTTGGATAGATAATTGGGTGGCATGGTTGGATTCCTTGACCGTGGCATGTCAATCCGGGAGCATAAGATGTCCGTGCTGGAACATCTGGTAGGAGTGAGGCATCAGGCACATGGACGTAGGCCAGCTACATCACCTGTTGCAGGTCTACGTGAACGTGCTACCTCACATGCCCACTCCCATAGTGGCGGTAGCAGCAGCAGTGCAGCTGGTGCTGTGCTTTCCACACCAGGACACAGCAGGCCACATGCAGGGACACAGTTCCAGTGGACTTGTGTCACCAGACAGTACCCAATTTGCACCTCTGCCTGGTAGTGCCCATGCAACCCCTGTCAGGCACAGGTCACATGGCCGTGGCTGGACACCGTGAACTGTAAATCCTGGCGTGTAAAGTCTGCAGCTGTCAATAATACCTCTGTGTAGGCCAGACACATGGCAGAACTGTGTGCATACATACACACACACATAGGAAACATATGTAGCGCACCGCAACACTCACATGCATAACATCCACACACCCCAATGAGATCAAAGGCCCTAGCCCACACACATGATGTCATCCAATGGTGCAGCCTAGGTATCTGGCAAACATTATCACTCTGTGCATATGATGATGCATGTGCCGCATCCCTGTCATCCACACCATCGGTGCAGGGACATGCTCATATGGTCTGATGCACAGGGTGAACAGACTAGGAAGATAATTGTAGATTGCAATTGTTGTGTACTGTTGACAGGCAGCAGACATACTATGTACTACAGGTTTAGAATGCATTTTATACTGTTAACAGTATGTGTCATGTGTAACAACAGTAGCTGCATGTTGGTCTTGATGTTCTGCCTTCCTCCTTCAAGTCTAATTGCATGTGCCGGTGGATGTCAGTGTTTGCAGTCAGTGTCCCATATGTAAATGTGGACTACTAACAGGTATGTATGAAAATATCAGCATGCACCTTGTAGTTTCCACATCACAGTTAGAATGTCCCATGTTCCAAACACGTCTATAGATCTACTGATCCAAGAGCATGATAGCTGTGTATTAAGCTACTGTGGCTATTGACGTGACATCCATACTGAGTGACATCACAGGTACAGTTACATGGAATGGGGAGGTAAGAGAGCGGTCTAGCTGATGACAAGGGTAGAAGCCAGTGGAAAGCGTGTTGCCTCATTGGAAAGCAGTAATATATGTTCCCATGACAGGACGCAAACACACAAATACACCCACACACTCAGGTATTCACACACATGTATTCAGAGACACAGTAACACACCCACACACTCACGGATTCACCGACACAGTAACACACACACACACACACACACACACACACACACACACACACACACACACACACACACACACAGTTGCTAGTGTTGAGGTGAGGACCCCTGCCTATGTGCAAATCATCATTACAGTACCGTGCACTTACATGACATGCCACAGAGATTACACATGTACAGGTAGTCAGAATGGCCTAAGATCGAGGACGTCAACAGGGATACTAGATTGCATTGCCTGGATGGGGGAGGGGTCTTATCAGTTCACTATGGTAACATACATCCTCACTCCAGGGACCAGACAGCCATACATACACACACACACACACACACACACACACACACACACACACACACACACACACACACACACACACACACAGTGGCATTCACAATTGAATACACCTATGTCACACACATACAGATACCTGACAAGTGTGAGATCCACACCCCTGCCTATGTCCTGCTTTCTACATTGCAGTCTGTACAGATGTCTACAACAGTGTACAGGAGAGTGAGTAAAAATTGAGATGTATTCCCCACCATACGTGACATATATGGACACAACCACACATACCAGTACTGTTACGTGACATATATGGACACACACAACCACACATACCAGTACTGTGAATCAAACACCTGCCTATCTCATGATACATATGACAGACTTACAGCAGTACTGCATGCGCTACAAAGTGTACTGATGCTTCCTTTGGTAACTGTGCTGATATATGCACAATATATGCACACGGGAGGTCTTAACTGTTACAGGTGTCAAGTGATTTACCTTCAGTGTCATCCTGACTGCTGTCTAAGTTGTGTGTGTTCCCCTTCAATTAACAAAATCATAGCTTAGCAGTTACACAGGTTATTGTAGGAATGGTTGTGACACACCTGTGAGCTGACCTCAGCAGACATCCATCTGCAAAGATGCCCTACCACTTAGTTATGTCCACACATTTGTCCATACCTGAAGTACAGCTTACCGTACTTTCAGCATATCACCATATACACTTGGCAATGTTGAGGCTGCATTGCAACTGCAGGATGTACTAAGACACACGTCGCCTGCAAACATCAGCAACTGCACACGCATGGTATCTGAATTCACACCATTACATGTACATGTGTGTAGGTCCTACATTCCTGTCATTTGGGCATGTTTGTAGGCATTGCATTCGATGGACATGTGTAATGACATACATGACACATGGAATTTTGTATGATATGATAGGTGTCATGGGTGACCAGTACAGAGGGAATGTTACTTCTGTCAACATTGATATCACACCTTATGTACTGTTAGCATTTAGTAACCATGGACCTACCTTCCATGTGCATGCGTGTAATGGCTGTATCCACCTGTCTGCACAAAGGACAACAACAGCTATGCTATTTACATATATGTTGTATGTGTGTGGCATGTACATATCCAGGGCAGGTACATGTATGTCATATCCAAACATGAGGGTGTTTACTGGTGTACAGCAACAGTCATCTGTTAATGTTGTAAATAACCGAGGGGCCCTGGTATGTGTACAGCTGACCTGGTTACAAACAGTGGTATCATTGCATTGCATAACACATGATGCAACTGTGTCAGTACATAGGTACTCTGCACAGTTGATGTAGAGCTAGGTACAGTCCACCGATCAAAGGTCACATGATGTTGTACTATTATATGTCATACCACATGTATGGATGTATGTTGGTGGTCCGAGGGCTTGGTGGTGTCTGAGGGTTACATCCTAGAATGCAGCTTTTGACACTGTGACCTGCACCTGACTCACCTGTGATGCCTTTTGTGGGAGTACTGGTCAGTTACGGTGAGTGGCCTTTATGTATGTGGGGACACCACCACCTGGAGTGGTTCGTACCTGTGTTATGGCCCACATGTCTGGTTCTGAGGTATATGGTGGTAGTGCTATTGTGCACTACAGAGCCTTCAGCCAGGAGTTCCTCACTGCACAGATGTCAGTATTCCCCATTATTGGATCTACAGTAAGTAGCTGTGATTATGAATGCTACACATCTAGCACTAGTTAGCAGAAGCATACAATGCAGTTGTCCTCCAGGTGTCAGGGTGTTATCCTGTGTTTAGGACATTTGCCTTGGAATGGCACTATATGGGCAAATGCGACCTAGGTATTATCCCCATTCCCTTGAATCATGGATGCATGTGATCTGTGACATAGGTCTGTCTTCTTTCAGTCATGTCATCCTAGAATGACAAACACTGGACAACCTCGTAATTACAGCAGGACATTGGCTCATTGTGTTGGTCAAGTAGTTGCCACTCCTAGCATGACTTCACTGCAAGTGGTAGTATTGTGCTTGGTATAGAATGGTACATCTAAGGTGACTGACATTGTGTAGATGACCAGTATCAGATATATGTAGTGCAGCGTTCCTGCTAACAATGACAACTACTAACACCGGAGTCCATTACAATGTGTTCTGTACATCTAACTGTAATAGCATGGCCACTGTGGCCTTCCGTGTTTAGAATCAGAGTGCATCCCAAACAGCCCTGTGCTACTAAGTGTATGAGCATGCCCAGTATAACCTTGTGTAGTTGGAGACATAGTGCATTCCAAACAGCCCTGTGCTATTAAGTGTGTGAGCATGCCCACTGACACCTTGTGTCGGTTATGTGCCTCTGTGTATATGGGCATGGCCATTGTAACCGTGTATAGTGATAGTGATCGTCCATTCCACAGATGGGCATACTCCAGTTCAGGATGGAGTCCTACTTTAAACACACAGGTTCACAGGTATGTCCATCTTAACTGCCAGCATCCCTGTGATGTCCACATTCCTAGAAGGTCATAATGACAGCCTTGAAATGTGTAGTCTCTGTGGCGCGACTCATAACTATGTAGTACTGTAATAGTGATCTGTAGATAGGCAGGTGTTCTGATGACACCACTGGCGTGTGTGTGTGTGCGTGTGTGTGTATGTGTGTGTTTCCATCTGCCTGAGGACAGAACAATGCTTTTAGACTATTCACACTCCATACAATTCCTATACCCAACTTTGGCAAAGCTGATGATGTCACCCACCTAGAAATACACCTCTGGGACTGCTGTGAACCCAGTAATCTCAGTAGCACATTCTGTAACTGTGTAATGCTGCAGTATGATAAAGTAGTTAGGTTGGTGGTCTAATCCCAGACTTGCCAACTGTGTGTGTGTCTCCATCTGCCTGAGGACAGAACAATTAGACTATTCATACTCCATACAATTCCTATACCCAACTTTGGCAAGGCTGATGATGTCACCCACCTAGAAATACACCTCTGGGACTGCTGTGAACCAGTAATCTAGGTAGCGTGTTCTGTAACTGCGTAATGCTGTAGTGTGATAAAGTAGTTAGGTTGGTGTTCTAATCCCAGACTTGCTAACTGTGTGTGTGTGTGTGTGTGTGTGTGTGTGTGTGTGTGTGTGTGTGTGTGTGTTTCACCGTCTGCCTGAAGATAGAACAATGCTTTTAGACTACTCACACTCCGTACAATTCCTGTACTCAACTTTGGCAAGGCTGATGATGTCACCCACCTAGAAATACACCTCTGGGACTGCTGTGAACCAGTAATCTCAGTAGCGCGTTCTGTAACTGCATAATGCTGTAGTGTGAAAATAGTTAGGTTGGTGTTCTAATCCCAGATATGTGTGTGTGTGTGTGTGTGTGTGTGTGTGTGTGTGTGTGTGTGTGTGTGTGTGAGTGTGGTACAATGCTTTGTAGAGTATGCACTCACTGTACAAATCACATAACCACCTTTGTCAATCCTGCTGATGTCACCTGCCTAGGAATACACCTCTAGGAGTGCTGTAACCCAGTATTTGACATAGTGCGTGCCCTAAATGCATATTGCTGCAGTGTGATACACTAGGTAGGTAGAGGTTCGAATCCAGGACATGGCAGGTGTTTGACTGTCAGAGTCTGTGTGGAGGTGGCTATGAGTGTCTAACCACTGGACATGTTGGGGAGTGGATTTTGTAGTTTTCCTATATAGTGTCCATCTTATGACACAATGGCCACCTCACGAGGAGTACAGATGTTAGTCAGCCACGGGACTGGGTTGGCAAGCCATACCCCTACATCTGGCAAAAGGCTTAGTGAACAAAGTATGCAACCCTACTAGTACCCAGTATATGTCCTGAACCCATGTGTCATACACAAACACACTTGCCTAGGATATCCCGCAATGTTGCTAGTACCATGCACATTGATGACAAATAGTAGGCATGGTGTGATTGCAGTGGGCTGCAGAGGACATAGAACCCTGTACAGTGGTACAATAGGCACATAATTGTGGACAATGTGCCTTCACTATGTTCCCCACTGGATGCCTGCAACATATGTGGTGCCATCAAATATGATCCACAGAGGCCATACAATGCCGTACACATATGCCCTGTATGGACCAATGCCACTGACCCCAGGGAATACTTGTATCATGTTATCAATGCAGGTGTAGGGTCGACCTGCTGACTATAAGCAGGTTTTGCCACACCAGGCCAGTATTGGCATATCGGAGGATAACAGTCTGTGTACACAACATGTGCCTGTCAAACCAGGTACACCTGTACATGTCACTGTACAGCATTATGGGACATGCACATCTCAGGCAATGTCCATGTCAAGGACTATCAAACACAGACATGGCATGCATTACAAAGTTATGGCCATACACATTGTTAACCAGGATGTCAAGGCATTTCATGCACTATCCATCTGTGTGGGACATTGCAGACACTACACCCCTGTACCACACCGCACACCATTACTGGGTGGTGCAATGCCAAGAATTACCCCTCACTCAGCCTTGTACAGCCATATTGCACAGCCAACCACTACACACCCATGAAGCATTGCATACATGCATGTCAGTACTGGCACCTTGTGTCTGCATGTGGGTTATGATGCTCTCATCCACAGTCACTCCCAGCACAACCCTCATTAGCATACAAACAGATGTCAAACATGTTCACATGCCCTAGCCCATAGAACCTCCAGATATCCCCTGTGGTGCATGTAGTCCCGTGCATTACTGCAGTGTGAAAAACTAGTTAGGGAGTGTATTTGTGGCCCTGGCAAAGAGTGTCAATGTGAGACCATTAGAGAGTGTGGTTGTGGTGATAATGGCATCCGTTCACATGTATGTCTACTATATCTCTGTTGCAGATGTCTCTCACCAACACACATATATGTTCTTACAGCACAGCAACATGTTGGCTTTGTGGCACATGTAGTAACTGCATGCACATGTAATAGTAATGACTAGTCAGTCAGGGGTTTGACCCCTGTACTGGTAGGTGTGTGAAAGACGATGCTTAGGTTTTAGTCTCCAAGCCCTTCTCTGATGTACTTTGTCTGTCCCTCCCACACACTCTGGTGGATGTGGAGGTATACACCTGCTCAGCAGCAGCATGTGTATTGTAAGTGATGGACATGATCAGGTGATGGTCTCTGCACCTATTGCAGTCCTCCTCTAGATGATTGCATGTGGAATAGCTGTGATGATGTTCCCATAGTAATTTGCATGATAAATACAGTACATTATCTAGGAACATCATGTTGGTGTTTGACCATGACATTTGCTGTGAGTGGTACCTGGATGTGGCGATTTGAAACGGCATCACAGATGATATCTGGGTGTTCCTCAAATATCATACACAGTGGAAAATAGTGTAAAGACAGGAGGGTGATGTGCCAGACATGACTACAGCATGTAAGTGTAGCTATGCTGCATTGAGACTACTGCCTGTTTAACATGTGTGTGGTAATGGCTATTCTGCATGGTTTAAAACAGACATGACAGTGCTCTGTTCATGAGGGACCCCCATCTGTAGGGCCATCTGTGGACTGGTCAGTGTGTGGAACCATTTGTTTCCTGTGTTACACACTGAACACACATCTGTGCACAGCAGGAGCATAGTGTGAGGATTGCAGCCAGTAGATGATGATAGGAATGTGTTACTGCCATCTCATCCCTGACTGGACATATGTCACATGAAACAGTGGTATGACAGACACTGTCTGGGGTTCCCAGTGACAAGCCAATAATGGGCCACTGTTCATAGCTGCAGTCACACGTCTTCTACACATTGTACAGATGTCATGCAATATATATGCATGTGTTGTGCTCCCTCTGCAAATGTATACCATCTGTTGTGTTGGGTTGATGGTCTTATCTATGCATACTGTTGTAAGTAATCCTGAATGCTGTTGTCTATTACTAAGCCATATCTGTGTTTAAACTGCAACACCATAGGCTGTATGGGTTTGGAGGTCCCGGCAGAACCTCCTGTCCCACTTCAGCTGATTATGGCACCGGGCACCAGCAGATCTGGGGCCCAGCCTTGGACCTCAACCTCTGTTGGCTCTGCACCACCTTCTGGTGGTACTCCCACTGAGGATGGGGCATGCCCCCCCTGGGAGTAGGGCCAGACAGCAACATGTCTGCTGTCATGCGGTCCCGAACATGGTGTATTGGGAGCTCAATAAGGAGTTCCAAAGCCAGATACACAAGCTTATGGGCAGAGTGTCACATTTACAGGGTGAGGTTGCCCTACTGGACAGCCCCCAGGACTGCCTCCTTTGCAGCTGTTTTGGTGCAGTGGCAACTGCCCATGGCTGGGGACCTCTGTCCCACTGTTCCCATGGGCTTGTGAATACAGAACACCCATCCCCATCCAAGATGTATCCCCCCACATGTGTCATATAGTGACCCTGTATGCTGTCTTGTCTGTGAACCTACCCTATCTATCCTCCACGGGCATGCCTACTCTCCTTCCCTCACATCCCACTCTCACCCTACAGAAATATAAGGCCAATCGGTCCTTAGGACAACATTTGCCCCTAACATAGCTGTCCATTTCACACATGTGCCCACTGGACACATGTAACCCTTGTAATAATTGCTGGAATTAATTGCTGGAACCTGTGTTCTGAAAGGCTGCCTTCCAGACTATCTGCAAATATACAGAGCTGAGTATATTTTTTTTGGTTATAGAGTTTGTTAATTGTTGCTTAGATCTCTGTTGAAACAGTCTCACTGTTCTGAGAGACTGATCTGCAAATATACAGAGCTGAGTATATTTTTTAGGTTTTAGAGTTTGCACTGTTAATTGTTGCTTAGATCTCTGTTGAAACTGTTTTTTTACTACCCACCCTCCCTATTTTTGGTTTGTAGTTTAAATTTGGTGGCTTTTGCAGTTGCCTGCCCCACTGTAGATTTGATCTGGGACACTCCCCCAGTCCCATCTCTTTACCACATTCTACCTAATAAACTCTTTCTGCACTTGCTTTTAGTCCTTTTTAATTTAATTGCATTTTTTAAACTGTGTTTGGTCTAATATTGCTACATACTCAAGTGTGCTAGCTTGCACTGCATGTGAATTATTTTTACTACTGTTTTTGCTACTTTTCTGTAAAAAAAAAAAAACTCTACGCCTGTTTCCTACCTTTCCTGTAACTGGTGTTCCAGATACAGATTTGCTGTATCCAGGACTGTATGTAAGCTTCTGAGCCCACCCAAGCCTTTCTGTGTTGCAGGGAAGCCTTCTAGCTTATCAGTGGGAGTGGTAAGCACTAGGTAACCTGTCTATCACATAAGGAGTGGTTCTGGCCCAGAAATTGTAGTTGTTGTCTATTTGGGCAAGCTCTTCCATCTCTCTCAACTTTATGATTTGAAAGCCTGCATTTGCACTTGTTTCTGTCCTGTAACTCGTCTAGTGCAGATACAGATTCTTAGTTTTAGCACTTAAATTTGCTTTTTCATTCTCAGCACTTGTTCAGAACTTGTAAGCACTAAATAAGCTACTAAGTACTATAGCACTCAGTCTTCCTCATTACCTAGAGGAAAACAGTTTTTGTACTTACTTTTCTCCCTTGCTTAGAGAAAAACAGCTCTTGTACCCACTTTCCTCACTTATCTAGAGGAAAATAGTTTTTTATTCAGGCATGTCCAAAGGTCAGCTCCCAGTGTTCTCTCCTGTCTATCTGATGAATTTGGACATCTTGAGGCAATGTAGAAATTGCCTCATGTACACAGACAACCCTCTCCTCCTACCACCTAACACTACAACCTGTGAGAGATGCACTTATCTAGCCAAACTGGAGGTAAAGCTCTCTTCAACCAAGACTGAACTCAACAGTCATGAGGAGAAGGCAAACATTTGCACCACACCACACTCATCACATAGTCTCACTAAAGCTACACCACTAAAATCCACACATAGTAGCACAAAAACATTCACAGATGCTTTCAATAATAATCTGTCTAAGCAACAGAGACCTCCAAAGCAGAAACACAAGCAACCTCCATCCGAGAACACAACCCAAATGACACATAGCCCACAGACTCAGTATGCCACTCAACCACAGCCAAAACAACGTACCCAACACACTAGTCATAGGTGACTCTATAGTCAGGCACACTGATGTCCCACTCACCAGGCTAAATAAGGAGAAGGTTACTGTCAGCTGCCTGTCGGGTGCCAGTATCCGCCACATAACCCACACACTCAAGTCACTCCAAAAAGTACAGATATGACTCTTGTCCATGTTGGTGTGAATGACCTGAGAAGTACCTTCCTGGACTACATGAAAAGAGACATGGAAGAGCTCTCCGATCTTGTAGACCAGGCAGGTATGACCCTATCCCTGAGTAACATTCTGCCATCATCCAGAATGATACCGCAGTACAAGGACAAAATGATTAACTTCAACAACTGGCTAAGCTTCTGGTGTCATTTTAAGGGGATCCAGTATCTGTCTGCCTGGGAAGACATGGTCGACAGACCATGATGCTTTACCACAGATGGCCTGCATCTGTTGTCCCTGGGATTCCAGATACTGGCTAAGACTCTTGCTGCCCCTATAGTGCCTTTTTTAGGCAAGGTTCAAATAACAAATTCATCACCATAATAGGAACAGGCAAGCAAAAACTGAGGGCAATGCTACTCAATGCTAAAAGTCTAAATCTCAAAATGCACTGACTCGAGGCACTCCTTAAAATGGAGAACATCAATATCTGTGCAGTGACTGAGACCTGGTTCAAGGCTCCAGAGACCACCCCTGCACTACCAGGCTATAACTCGTACCACACTTTTCGGCCATGTAACCTGGACAGAAACACCAAAGGCGGAGGTGTGTCCATATTCATTAAGGATATCCACACCTCCAGGCTAGTTGCTCAGCATAATGCATCCGAGGTTATCCAAGTGCAACTAACTCTGGGCAAAACTGCAATCCAAATTGTAGCTTGCTATAGATCCCCCACCATGTCACATGATTCCCACTCCTCTTTTCTTGATGCACTGGAAAATATTAGGGTTCAACCAAACACCCTAATAATGGGCAACTTCAACTACCCCACCATTAACTGGGAAAACTACTTGTGTACCAACTCCTTAGATCAACGCTTTCTGGAATTCATAAACTCCAATGCCCTGGATCAACTTATCCACATCTCCACCAGGGGCAACAATATCCTAGACCTAGTCATTACCAATATGAGTGACCGGTGTTTCACACCTGAAGTCAACTCCTCGTTGGTCCGATCCGACCATAAGCTAATCACCCTTGATATCCACCTCCCGCTCCCACCCCCCATTAAGGAAACCACAGTAAAACATTCTTAAGACAGAAGTGGTGAACTTCAGGACACCCATGAAGATGGACAATACAGTTACAACTGCTGAATCCTACACAGATGCACTCTATAAGCACTTACACGAGTGCATGGATCATGCTATCCCAAACAGAACCAAGACGCTATCCTCCAAGACGCTATCCTCCAAAAAAAGGAAGCCAATCTGGTGATCCCCTGCCATAAACAATACAACAGAAGGAAGAAACTGCTGCAAAAGAGAGTAAAATCCCATGAGTGGTGGAGCTCCCTGGTCACCCTCGGTAAGAAGCTGAGATCCCTTATAAGATCCTCCAAAGCTAGCTACGAAAACAAAATTGCCACTAATTCCAAGGACAACAACAAAGCATTCTATAGCTATGTCAAGAATCTCAATGGCAACACCCAGATCTGCTCTGAGTTATAGCACAAAGGCAAGAAAATTACAGAACCGACTGATATTGCCAAAATCCTGGCAGATAGGTTCAGTGCTAACTTTATCCCCCTCTCACTGTCTAAAAGGCCCATATCTATACAGGAAGAATGCAGAGTCCCTGTAATCACAAATACACAGGTAAAAACTGCACTCTCTAAAGCCAGAAACACAGCATCCATGGGAACGGACAACATCCCAGGCTGCGTTTTACATGAACTTCAGAACAAACTGGCTCCCCACTTAAGCATCATGTTCAATAATAGCCTCGCATCAGGCTTTGTGCCCACTGAATGGCTCACAGCAACAGTTATCCCACTTCACAAAGGGGGAGCCACAACTGATCCCGGGAACTATTGACCTATTAGCCTGAACCTGGTCTGCAAGGCCATGGAACGTATCATCAAGGAACTCATAAACAAAGACATTGGTAACCTCCAAACTCTGGATCCCACACAGTTCCGGTTTGTGAAATGCAGATCATGCCTCCTGGACCTGATCGACTTCTTTGAGGCAGTCACCAAAGCTGTAGATGAGGGTAAGGTGGTTCACACAGCCTATCTTGACCTCACCAAGAGTTTGGACACCATCCCCCATTCTGGAATTATAGCTAAACTCACTAAACTAGATATAAATCCCTACGTCACATGATGGGTTGCCAACTGGCTCACTGACAGAACCCACACTGTAAAAGTTGCAGACTACAAATCTGACCTCAAAGTAGTGACAAGTGGAGTACCACAGGGTTCTGTCCTGAGACTTCTCCTGTTAGCCTGTACTTCAGAGAAGTAGATACCAAACACAGAAGGCCTCTAGCTAACGAAGTTCGCAAATGACTGCAAACTAGGAGCCATAGTCAAGTCCCCAAATGATGTGGACATCCTACAGAAGGGCCTCGCTGAGACAGATGCCTGGTGTCAGAGCCATGGCCTCAAGCTCAGTGCCAAAAAGTGCGGTGTCATCCCCTTTGGTAAAAACTCTGTACCCATGAACTACCACATAAACCGCAATCTACTTAACACCGAATGTGTGATAAGAGACCTTGAGACCCAGGTGGACAGTAGTCTCTCCTTTGATAGTCACATCATCACAGTAGTCAGGAAGTCCCTCTACATGGCACATCTCATCATAAAAGGGTTCTCATCCAGGAAAAAAGAGGTCATCGTTCCCCTCTACTCGACACTCATTAGACCCATTATAGAGTACAATGCCCCTTTTGGAATGTACCTCACAAGACTTCTGCAGCAGCTAGAAAGGCCACAGAAATACCTCACAAAGAGGATTATTGGCCTCAAACAAATGCCCTACACTGACCGCCTCAAAAAACTCCAGCTTTACTCTGTAGTATATTGTCTACTCCGAGGTGATCTCTGCCTAACATATAAAGCTATGTCAAACCCAGAGCTGTTGGACATGCTACACCTAAAGAAATCCCAATCCCTTCGAGCTACACGCTCTAGGGACCTAAACCTTGTCACCACAATGAACAGGACACACTGGAGAGATAGATTCCTGTCCCAAAGACTTCCCATACTCTGGAACAGGCTACCCATCTATGTCAAACAAAGTTCTTCATTAGCACTCTTCAAGAAAAATCTTGATGAGTGGATGGGAAATAGGAAATACACTCCAGGGATCACTTCTGTGTCTCTGCTCGACAGTGGCACAGGAAAATAACTTTCTTGGGTGGCAGAAGACAGGGAACCTTATTGGCTAGGCTTATGTCGGCCCTTGGGCCGATAGCCTAGTCCCCACCTATGAATATGCATCACAACATACTCCTGTTATCCTCACCTCTGTCCCTCAGACACATGATCCTGGTATGCACAGCACTCCTAAATGGTCCAGGTACACATGATGCAGATGAGCCCATTGTACACACAACACTACCGTTCCCTCTATGGTTACCCCATTTACCTTTATCATGATGATGATATTGCACACGGCACCTTGCAAGAGTACTGTTCTCACATAATGATTGGACAGGTACTGTTGTGTTAATGTACATTACACGCACAAAGTGATGTATACGGCCAATGTACAACTGTTTGCGTGTATGAATGACACATGTCTGTCTGAGGGAGTCTTAATATTACATAGGACAACACCACTACATAATACAGGCATCACTGATGTTTCCCTTTTCATTTGTTTGTAATGCTTTGTTGCCATATGATATGTTCCTGATATATCTCTATATACGTCTGTACCTATATGCTGGACATAAACACTCACACATACATCTACATGATGGGATACATTCCTATACTGTTGAATGACTGCGCTGTATGATATGTTTGTGGTAATGTCCGATGTCTGTATATCTGCCATGGCGTATTGGTAAATCACATTAGCTGTGTGTGCAGGGTCCTGGTTCCGAGCCTTGCAGAGGCCGTTTATTTTGTTGCAGGGCAGAACAAGGCCATTGGATACGGAGGGATTAAGGCACATTAAAGCAGTTGTGAGCGGATGTGCATGGGTTTGCGCAGTGTTAAGCAATGCTAACCTCTGGTTACAGCTTCTTACACTCAGTTAGCCTATACATTGCTTTATCAGTGTAATACTCACATACTGGTGGCCAAACAGGCTTACACCCGCTCACTCACGCACTTGCAAATGCACTGACATTGGTGCTTGCATCTGACACTCACACCCCTGGGTGGGAGCGAGGACCACAATATTACCTTGTGATGCCTATTACATCAGATTACATGCCTACAGTATCAGGAATGGCTGCCCATTAGGCGACGGCATGCCATTCGACTGTACGGAATCAGCGGCCTGTCCAGTGTTTTATTCATATATTTGTGTGTTCCTCTTACAATCTGCACCCATCTGGCTGATACATGGGAACTGAGAATCTTCAATACAGACAAGTAATTGTTTTTTGGGACCCACATCCGCAAGCCGAGTCATGCTAATGCATACCTATTATTCTATCATCTTTCTAAGGTTGTAAGTGGAATATGTGCTTTCTGTCCCTATCAGACCTCTCAAACGATTGGGGAAAAATGAAGACTGAATCAAGGACACTGCATAACAACATCAGAGACACATTTAAATTATTAGTGCTATTAATCTGACACATTGACAGACCCAGAGCATATGTATTCATACACATTATCTGAGGTACATGCTGTTTATGACTCTTAATTGTTGTTGTTATGATTTACGTGTAATGCACCACCTTTACTCCTAATATCACTAGTTCTGGGAGGGTTTAGGTGGGACAGAGTTAGAATCTGAGTCGAAATCAGGGACATCCCTGGTAATCGGGGACAGTTCAATCATATGGTCCCTATGTGTTCCCCCAATGGTTTACGGCCTATCCACTGGATGTGCTCTTAGGGGTTGGGAGGTATGGGGTCAGCTATGCCCATATCGGAATATTACTTACATCCCTGGGGCAGTCCTAATATGGCTCTGCCAGCCAATACCTGCATGCCTAGGCCCATAATCACATACCCATAGTTCTCCCACCTGCCACTCCTCTACAGCACTCATCCTTACTGTGGGTGCAGGTGGGGTATAAGCACACCACTACACACTGCCCACTCTCCCCGTGTCAAGACACATGTCGTACGTTGTGTCGACCCATGAGTTATCAGGCTTGCACAACCTACTGGTCTGTGTACATCTGCAGCCTGGTTTGAAAAGTCATTACCGGGACTGGCTCCGATCATTAATTTTTGGTGTCCCACAAGGGACATCGATGTCTATGTTTCAAGATCAGACCTTGCAGGTCTCTCCCACTGGTAGTATCCTGCCGGTGGTCTGGGAAGCAGTGGTGTGTTTACCTTTACTGTGTGTCTGTATGTCTCACCGGCCTAGCTGGGGGGTAGGGGGTTATGCTACATGTTACATGTTTGTTTATTGGACCTCCCACCACCATATGCACGGCCTGTGAACATATGTTACTCGTAACTGCTGTATCATATCCTAGCTATATACATGTGTACATTTAGTGTAACATATATATCTCTATTTGCATTAATATATACAGATATATCTGCATATGTATGCATACATGTATAGCTATATCTTGCTGTCTATGTATATGTATATGTGTATATATATATATATATATATATATATATATATATATATATATATATATATCTATATATATATATATATATATATATATATAATGACATATGATATGGGTCTATGGTTGTCTGCATATGTATATATTTATAAGTGGGTGTGTATCTGTATTCTTTCTCTGTATGTATATATTCATACTAAGGTGAGGGAGAGGCATATCTCTATGTTGCTATGGGTAGATATACACACACATACCTCTACATATATACGTCTACATCTGGTTATTCCGTTCTTGCCATATAGATTACACTGTGCTTTAGTGGGTCTCGCAGTGGGTGTGGCTTCTCATTGGGCAACGACTCTGCCCAATGAACACATTCACTTGCATCCCTAGGGCTGTCCATATATGCCCACATCAGCCAACACCTGCACACCTAGACCCATAAGTAGCTACCCATAGTTACCCCACCCTCACCTCCTCAACAGCACCCATCCTTACTTTGGGACCTGGTCTGTTCTGGACACACCACTACACGCTGCCCACTCTCCACTTCATGGGACCCATTTCATACAATTGTCTAGGCCCATGGGTGATCAGGGTTACCCACCCTTGTATTCTGAGTCTGTATACACTGTGGACAAAATGGCCAGTCTATCACCTTCTTTTGGTTTGGGCAATTTTTGGGGTGTCCTGCAAGGGACGCTTCAGTCTGTGTTCCATGATTAGAATACACGGGTGCACTGTGTACCCCTCCTGGTTGTATCCTGCCTGTGGTCTGGGGAGCAGTGGACACTTTACATTGATTGCGTGTATGTTTCCCGTGTCTGGCTGTGGGGAGGGGGTGGAAGGGCATGCTGCGTGTTACATGTTTCTTGCCTGGGCTCCTCACTTCCACTGGCATAGCCTGTGAACATATGTCATTCCTGTGTGCTGTTTCCTATTATAGCTGTATATCTCTGTATATCTACACACACACACACACACACACACACACACACACACATATATATATATATATATATATATATATATATATATATATATATACATATATATATATATATATATATATGTGTATATATGTACATATATATATATATATATATATATATATATATATATATATATATATATATATATATATATATATATATATATATATATATATATATATATATATATATATATATATATATATATATATATATATATATATATATATATATATATATATATATATATATATATATATAAAACATATAATGTGCATATATAATATATATCTGTGTCTGTAAACCAATACATACCCCGCGCATATGCACTTACACATGCGTAATGGTGTTTATATATGCTTCACCTACATACTAGTGCCTTACTCATTATGACACTGACACTTCACTCCAGTTATCTTGTAATCGATATTTAGCAGGTTATACAGCGGACAGATGTCGCAATATGTTCATGTACAGATTACCGATGGTAATTGGAATGTGATACATTGTGATTCGGTACGAGAATGTCTGTTCGTTAGGTGGTTGCTCTAACGAATGCACTATTGCTGTGCTGCTCCATATGCATATATACCCATATACCCATGGCTCCTGGTTCCCCAAACACACACCCCAACACCTCCCTAACACTTCTGTCATCCATTCTTCTGTCGGATTTGCAGTATATCGGCACCACTACACACTGGCCACTCCCTACTCCTATAGAGCCATCCCATCAGTTTACTCACTCCACGTATCCTCAGAACTCCCATCCGTTTAGTTCACAAACATTGGTGACGTGAGCAACCAAAGGAATACTATTTGAAATTATTGGGTTGCCCCACATGGAACACGCATGTGTTTGTGGCAAGATTAGACTCTATACTTCATTACATCCTTACTCCCATTAACATGACACTACAATTCATTAATATGTATGACTATGTGATATCGCACACGTTACACATGGGAGCCTAATTATGTATGTGTTCAGTGTATTTCTTTTACAATTAGACCGGTTTAGTACTTGGCGTTGCCGTAGCGGGCAGATCACAGGAATGATTCCATGTGTGGGGAAGCCCTCACATTTGATTATTGTCAGCACAGCACTGACTTTGGACACTGTACACACCTGCATTTTAGCAGTTTCATCCCATCCCTCTTCTGCACAGCCTTCCATCTACTGTCAATGTTTGTATGTGCACATTCCTATTATTTATGTCTACAAATGGAATGCATGTGTTACAGAGAATGTACTTCTACATATTGATGTCTGCATATGTGTATGCATATATACCTATTGCGAACTCGCTGAACTCCACGGGGCAGTCCAATTAGAACCAGGCCATCCAACCCTGGCACACCTGTATCCATAATTTCATACTCGCAGTTCCTCCACCACACCCGTATTCAACTTACATGCGTAACTTCCATTATCCACATTTTATCGCAGCCATGACATACCTCCAAACATTGCCCTCTCCAGAGCATTATGGCCCTACACATATGTTGTCCCGCCTCATGTATTCTAAGGCTCTCCCACCATTTAGTCTTTGAACATACCTGCCCTTGCTTGTGTAATGGTTGTAAGACCCAAACGCTCTATATAAATTTTGGGTAGTCCCAGCAAGGACTACCCTCTGTCTGTGTGTAAAGTAGACTTAGCAATTCAACAGTGTTACTCCCACTAGTAATATCCTACCTGTGGTGTGAGTAGCAGTGCTTTGCTCACTCCTGGCCAGTGTGATATGGCAGGTCTATATTATAACATTGAATTTTATAAAGTTCGAATGTTATAATATTGAACCTGTTTTGTTGAAGGTGCAGGACACAAATTCTTTCCCAGGGAAAGAATTCGGTGGGCCATTGCTGTGGCTTTGCTGTTTTCAGCATTTGATATGTTGGAGAATTATGGGTTGGTTCAGGTAAGTGTGCGATTGTGTGTAGGTTAGGGTTAGGGGGCAGGTTAGGTGAGTTAGGGTTGGGGAGCAGGTCAGGTAAGTGTGGTTGTGTGTAGGTTAGGGTTAGGGGGGCAGGTTAGGTGAGTTAGGTTAGAGCGCGGGTGAGGTGAGTGTGCGATAGTGATGGACCTTAGGGTTAGGGTCGGGTTAAGGTAAGTGGATAGCTAGTAGTGTATGTAAAGTTTAGTTTAAGTTTAGATGTAGGATTTTAAGTGTATGTGTGTGGATTGCTGTTTTTGTGTGTTTGTGTTGTGTGTATGTTTCTCTGAATAGCGATTTTTTTTTTCCCCCTGGAAAAAAAAATCACTATTCTGACTGTTCAATGTTTGCGGATTTCGATGTTTAGGGTTCTATGTTATAACATTCGATCTATGTAGATTTCGATGTTATAATATAGACCCGATATGGCATATGCTGGCAGCACTCTGTGATACTATAGTTTCTGTTGATTCCCTTCTCATCCCTTGTCTATACTTTATTGTTACGACGTTCATTCATCATGTGTATACATACATATATATATATATATATATATATATATATATACACACACACACACACACACACACACACACACACATACATATAGATGTATATATATATATATATATATATATATATATATATATATATATATATATATATATATATATATATATATATATATATATATATATATATATATATATATATTATTTTATTTATTTATTATTATTTTACATTTGTTAACCGGGATGGTCCGACTGGATACATGTCCTTTTTCAGCGGAGGCCCAGGGAGAAAAGCTCCAACAGAGTTACATTGATAATTAGGTACAGTAAATGAGCTGAAAGAACTTAACAAAAACATAGGCTATTTACATACAAGTACAAGACTGCCATTACTATTTCTGAGATTACTACAAATGTAACATTAATAACATATTAGCAAGGACGGTAGGCAGTATAATGACAGAGATAGACAGGATACATATTTCTTTATCACAGTATACAAAGTACTTATCATCTTAGCTAGTTGTTTATGTTTTAGTTAATGGCACAGAGCTAGTCTGGGTTTGAGCAAGGACATAGCCAGTGTGACTTGAAGTGGAGTTTTGGACTATTTTTGAATTGACTTAGAGAAGTTGCAAGCGTGATGTTATTTGGGAGAGAGTTCCATATTTTACCAGTGATGTTGGCAAATAGCGCGTCACCACCTAGGTTGAGAGATTTAGTTGTTTGGACAAGGAGTCTGTTTGCTGAGCGAAGGCTGCTTAGATTGGAGTAGAGAGTCATTGACTTTTTTAGTGCTGGGGTATTCTCAGGTTGTTTAAGGATTTTGAAGGCCTCTATGAGTTGGGACTGGTGAAGAAGGTGTGGGAATTCTATCCATCCAAGCTTTTTCAGGTTAGTACAGTGGTGTGTTCTGTAGGGTAGGCCTGTAACGAACCTGGCAATGTGATTATAGCAGGATGAGAGCTTGGCCAGATCAGATTTGTTAAGGTGAGTGAGGACTGGAGAGGCATATAGTAGGGTAGAGAGAAGGTGTGAACGGGCTGTGGCTGCCCTGGCATTCGGGGTAAGGAAGGCTTTAATTCTATATAGGGTCCCAAGTTTCTTGTTGACTGACTTAATGGCTTGGTTGATATGTATATCAAATCTGAGTTTATTGTCAGTGTTTACTCCTAATAGCTTTGTATAGGTGTCTGGGGAGATGATGGTCCCATTACTGGATTTTATAGTGAAGTTTTCAGTCGGAGATCTATTGGTTGGGTAGAAGAGAAGTAACTTGGTTTTGTTTGGATTTAAGATCAGGAGATGGTTGGCATGCCAGTTTTTGACTTTGGTGAAGCTATGTTGGGTGGTAGTTAGTAGATTTGCAAGAGAGGCATTGGAACATATTATAGTCGAGTCATCTGCATATTGAATGCAGGTGGCTTCAGGGATGACTGTTTGGATGTCGTTTATGAAGACTGAAAAGAGGAGAGGTCCTAATATGGAACCTTGAGGAACTCCTATGGTATTTGGTAGTAGGCAGGAGAGCTTGTTTTGCCACATTACTGCTTGTTGTCTCCCAGTGAGGTAAGCTTGAAACCAGTCAAGGGCTGGAGTATCTAGATACAGGGTACAGGGTAAATATATAGAAGTAACTGATGGTTTACCATATCGAAGGCTTTCGATAGGTCCAGGAAGAGAGCGGAGGATATTTTTTTATTATTCCGGTTAAGATTAATGTTTTCAGTAAAAGAGAGGAGGGCAGTGGTTGTACTATGATGGGGTCTGAATCCATGTTGAGAGTCTGTGAGTAGTTTATTTTGGGTTGGATAGAGCATTAGTTGGTTGTGCATGCACTTTTCCATAATTTTGGCAAGTGGTGATAGTATGGCTATAGGTCTATAGTTGGATAGTTCTGTGGATGAACCTCCTTTGTGGAGTGGAATAACATAGGATATTTTCCAAATTGAGGGGATTGAGGCCTCGGTTATGGTTCTGTTAATTAGGATTGAGATAGGGTAGGCTACGACATCTGCAGCAATTTGCAGGTATTCAGCCGGCAGAAGATCGGCTGAAAGGGTGGTTGGCTTCAGTTTTTTCAAAGGGATCTGATAAAGGATGTGGACACTGGCTGGAAGTTAAAAGAGAGTGGTGAGTTGGGTATAGTGTTTATAGAAGTGTGGGGAGGAGAAAGTTGGTTAGCTAATGACTGGATGGTTTCTGTGAAGAAAGTATTGAATGAATTGGCTATATCTACTTGGCTCTTGTCAGATAATGTTCCTGGGGTCGGAGTAGTGGATTTGCCTGGTTGGAGAAGTTTATTTATGCCTGCCCAGTACTTTTGAGGGTTATTCTGATGTTTATGTTGCAGATTGTAGAAGTAATTTTTCTTATCTAGTATGATGGCTTTTTTAGTCTCATTTCTAAGTTGTTGGAATTTGATACAATCTAGGGGTAGTTTGGTAGTGTGCCATTTATCCCACGCTTTGTCTCTAGTTGTTATTTTGGTTTTGGTGTCTGTTGTTAGCCAGGGTGCTAGTTGAGTTTTAATTCTTATTGAGCGTTTAGCGGCATGCGAGTCAAGTATAGTAAGGAATGAATTGTTAAATGATGACACTGCCTCATCAAGGGGAAGGAACTTTAGTTTTGTCCAGTTACATGATTTGAGTTCAAGTAGAAATTTAGTTGGGTCAAAGTTTTTCTTGGGTCTGATAGACTTATAAATAGGTAAGCTTGTACAATTAATTTTGTCTTTCATGATGTATGTGAGCAGGTGATCACTAAGATCATTAGGGAGAGTTCCAGACATATAGTTCTGGGGATGACTGTTGGTGAGTATCCAGTCTAGTATACTCTCTTTTTGTTTATTGTTACCTGTACGTGTGGTAGATGATATTATCTGAGAGAATCCATGTAGGTTAACAGGGATGGGGTTGGACTGTGCTGTGCATTGGTTCCAGTCAATATTAACATCGCCCAGGACAATGGTTTCTTGAGGGTAGTTGTTGGCTATCCAATGTAGAATGACCTCTAGTGTTTCTACATTGTTCCCAGGGAGAATATAGGTGACAATTAGGTTAATGCCCTTATGATTATTTAGTAGAATTTTTAGAGCTAGTATTTCAGCGTTAGAGACCTGGGGTGGTTGTATAGGGTTAGTTATGATGTTAAGTGTGCTATTATATAAGATGGCTATTCCACCTCCTCGTTTCTTTACTCTATCTGCCCTAAGTATATTGTAACCAGGAGGCAGGATCTCATTGTCTTTGGTTGATGGCCGGAGCCATGTTTCAGATAGACACATTATGTTGGGGAGGTATGTGGCTAGTACAGCATGCATATATATATATATATATATATATATATATATATATATATATATATAAACATCTGTACATACTCATATACATTTCCTATGCTGGGTGCTGCTTACACCCATGCAAGCGCACTCGCATATGCTTACTGTTTGTTGTATATGGTTATTTGTGCTTACTTGTGCCTTATTCATTATGACAGTACCACTTTGACAGGATCTGGTTAAAAATCCCATGCGATACTCATGTTCACTTTTACATGTTATTATGTTGGTTTTACAGTGGAGCGACATTCATTTCACATGGAAAATGATATGTGCTATAGTCGATCTTAAACCGTGAATGCTTGTTTATTAGGCGGATGCTCTAACCACTACACTATTGGTATGCTGCTTCATTTATATGTATACCCATGGTTCATAGTTATCCGAACACATGCTTCAACACTTCACTAACACAGCAGGCATCCATTTTCCACTTAGGAAAACCACAACACTACACACGCACCATTCCCTACTGCTCTGGACCCTTCCCGCATGTTGACTCACTCCAAGTATATTCAGACTTCCCAAACCTATAGTCCTGGCACATATGTTCATATGATGGTCAGGGTGTTCATATGGTTAAATAGTTTTAGGCTTGTCTGACTGGGGATCAGGACTGCCCTGTACCCATTTGAAAGTCAGACTTAGTACGTGGACAAAGTTAGTTCCACTGTAGCATCCTACCTGTGGTTTGAGACGCAGGAGGTTTGCTCACCTCTGGCCAGCTTGATATGACAGCACTAAATAATACAGGGGGTTTTGCTGCTGTTTCCCTTCACAATCATTATGACTGCTTTATTGTGACCATGTTCATTCTTCATGTATGTTTGTATATATATATGTATATATATATATATATATATATATATATATATATGTATATATATAAAATCTGTCTGTACATACACCTACATGCTTATTTAGATTTTCCATACGGTTGAATGACTGCCACTTACCATTGCGCATACCTGCTTACGTCTGTCATCATATAAAATTAGCAGCCCTTGCATGGCTTGGACCTGGGAAAAGAAACACCATAGTCACTGGTTTTACCACTAAACCATCCGTGATACATTCTGTATGGATACTAGTTAGAATATATGACTTTACTACAGGCATTCCACACTACTGGCAACAAATGTGACAGTTGGTTGGTGTACTTATGTATAGTACATGTTAATGTTCATATGTTTCTGAGAGGCATATCTATACGTTTGCAAGTATACATATTTATGAATAGGACACATTCTTGACAACTACTTATATGCATGTATGTGTGATGTGTAGCTATGTGAATATACGTATGTACATTTATAGATATGTGACTACATATCTGGAGTTATACATGGCCATGTATATGAACAACCGCATCCGGGAGGGCCTGTACCGTTTTTATACAGGGGTTGTGTGCATCATTACGATGAGGAACCTGGACAGGATATACAATTTGTGGACATGTACTGTTTGGAAGATGGCTATGGGGAAGCTTCTTGGGAACATGTGAAAGGTATATATGCCCGATAATGCATGTGGGGAGATGTGCATCACAGTCAGGTGTTTAATCCCAGGTCATAGGTTCTGCAGGACCGGGTAGAGGCTGAGCAGGGTTGTGGACATGTACTGCTAATCTGACTTGTGCCCAGATGTTAACGGGGGTGAACATCATGTTATGTCACAAAGTCTAGAACAGACACTTATCCCATGAGGGATGTCCAAAAATTGTGGATGATGAACCCCATTCTTCTGCTTGTATGAAAATGAGGGAGGGTTATGCATGCATGGGATACCTAGTTTCCAAGCCTGAGACTGCCTAGGGTGAGACTGCCTACTAGATGTGGGTAGAGGGCACTATGTGCAGATATGACTGGGCCAAGCTAGCCGCCCGAGTATGGGTGGTTTTGGTCGACGTTCAGCAAGGAGGGGGTGGTGTGCTGTTGAGGGGATGATGAGTATTCAATTATGTATCCAGGTGTGTTGGGGTTGGATGGCTCAGTTCAGGCCAGACCATTATGTGGGTGTGAGCCGGTACCGTTTCTGTACATGTGTATTGCACATTTTAATGTCCATATGTTTGTGCGATTGTGTTCTGCAGTATGGCCTGTCAGGGTGTATTGGGGATGTGAATGTATGTTCTTTGGTTTCCTTTCTGATTCACCCACTGCTCTCTCGTACACCTCCAGTTCACCTATTGTACATCCGCCCCAGTCTCCCCTTGGCAAATTATTACATTACCCGTCAACCCCCCCCCCAAATTCCACAAACATACCATCCATCCCTTCTCTGGTTGCTGGCCCATGGCACAGACAGCAGTACACATTGCGTACTCTACATATCTCTGGTACCAATATGGCTGTGAGGACAACCCTAGCATATTTGGTCTTCCACATGCTGTACTTCACACACATAGGTACATGCAAATACTTATCTTTCATGACATGGTAGGTAGACCTAGCTAATACCCATTCATGTTTGGGCCGTCCAGACAAGGACAACTTGGGCTGCGAATGGGCAGATATTAAGCAAATGCTCTGACCATTGGGCTAGGCTTAGCAAAGGGCAGTGGCATCCAAACACGCTGCATTTCACTTCCACTTGGTATAACAATCAACACTACAATGAAATACGGACATGGGGTTTTAAATGTCATTGTTCGAGGGACGGGGGCTCAAAATTCATCTACGTGCTTTTGTGTTTACTTTTTATTTTGGTGTTCGTGGAACTCTCTTGTATGCTTTGCATACATTTCAGTATCCATGGACACTGACAGGAGTGATTACTATTAGAGGCAGGCTGTACTAGTCAGCATTTTAGGTTGCACGACTGTAGCCGACATGTTTACGCCTCCGTGCAGCGCTTAAACACACCCCCTGCACTTGTGCACATGGACAGTGCAGTAGTGTGCCTTTATTAATATGCATATGGTGCTACTGTGCCATCTCTACACCACACGGTCAGTGCAAGGCTAACACCATCCTTGTGCCGAGGCTTCATGAATCCCAGGTTTGATCTCCAGAAATATAATCTTATAGCAGAATTCCTAATGTTAGAAATGTATGAAACTTTGTGAAGATTTTTTTCCCTGCTAAGGTCTCTCCAAGCATTTATCTGCTGAGTAGGACTAAAACATTTATAAAGAATCATTCAGATGATCATAATCAAGTCACCAACCATAATCAACTTATTAATGTGTTCAAGAAATGGATTCACGAAACATTAACAAATAGTTATGATCAGCAACCTGGTCATAATTGTAGTAAATGGAGACTTAAATTCATAATGTTCTGTAACTGACAGAGGGGGAAAAAGTATGACAGTACAAAGGGTTTTATACAGTAGTAATCTCTAACACTTATCATTGCCAGTGCTGTCACAATAACAGCTGACAGAAGTGAAGTATCCTCCAAATTAGGTTTAAAAGCTGTTAGATACTTCACTTCGCCACACTTTGTGTGTGCACGTATGCACGTGTGTGTGTGTGTGTGTGTGTGTGTGTGTGTGTGTGTGTGTGTGTGTGTGTGTGTGCATGTGTGGCAGCACAAAGCATATTATAGCTTTTAAAGTAATGTTTTGACACCGTTCTATAGTTGCAGTTGTTAATGCTCTAGAGACTAGAGCTTAAAATCACTGGAAGATTGTTAAGCACCTTTCTTATAATCAGAATAGTAGTTAACAGACCTGTTTTCTTTCTGATTTTGGAGTATAGTCAAGAAGATCATTGTACTATAAATAAAAGAATGACATATGTCTGAAAACTGAATTCACTTTGATTAAATTAATGATATTCTAGGTTTAAAAGCATACTTAAACATATGGCTGAATAAGCCTTAATTGTGGAATAACACCCACAGATGAGTGAGTAAAACTCCCAAGTTTTGTGTTACTCAATGCCAGATTCCAAAAGATAAGGCTACACCAATCCCTAAATTGCTTATACCACTGAGGCTGGCAGAGCTGGGCTACCAATTCCAAAAGGAGAGAAATCAGGCTTACCTCGCTGCATGGAATTAGTTTAGCATTGTACATTGGTGAAGCTTGCCAACATATGAGGCCAAATCACTAATGAAGCCCATTAAAATGAGTTAAAAGCAAGAATGCCTGCAGTGCCTAATTCTACATACAGCTAGAGCTGTACTGTAAGAATCGGGAGTCAGGGTGGAGTGTTCATGGAACTATGGATATGAGCAGCAGTAGATAGTTTGAGCTGTCCCAAGATCTTCTCTTAAGATGGCACCTTTACGTTTCTTAGAAAAGGAAAATAAAATTACATTCCCTGTTGGTTGACTGGCCCTATATCCTCAGCTCCCTGGACATTCAGGACACAGACATAATGGGAATTATGGCTACTATGCCTACATTCACCATCTACCCTAGGAGCTATGGCACTGAACAGCCACATAGATGGGCAAACTGATCCCTGTGTCAGTTATTATTGCAAACAGATATCCAAACTGTAATACCATTTCAGTCATACAGATGTAGCTGCTGTGCCCAAATAATTCAGCTAGACTTGGTACTCTGGCAGGGTCCTCAGGCAGCTTCAACACTTACATTCAGAGAAGGTTATGTGGCTCATTAATGTAGAATATTTTTGAATTGCATTATTTTATCTCGAGGTAGGAGGCCATCATTCAAGTCAATACCTCATCATTGTCAGGTATTGAATACATTGGTCTCAAGGATTAAATGTTACTGCTTGGAGTAACAATGTTAAGATGGCAGAGGTCATGTGCTCTTACTTCTTCACTACTTTGGAATATGTCTCATAAAGAAGTACTCGGAATCAGATAGCACTGCAGATCAAACATACTGGCACAGTTACCTGCCATACTCTATATAACAGACCACCCAATAAGTTGTAATTTATGTAATCACACACAGAAATACACACATGGACATGCAGGCAAGTGCACATGCATGTGAAACTTAACAACTTTTCTCAAATGCATTGTAATTTTTAAGCTGAATTATAAAAGAAAGTTCTGCTCAGTGTAGCACATCAAAGGATGTCTTTACCAAAATACAGTGATCACAATTCTAAAAACATCCAAAAGTGCAGTGTATTTTACAATGAGTATGATTTAGCATAACTGTGATCTCAAATGATGTGTGATGCCAGTGCACTGACCCATTAATCAAGAAGCCAAATCTTCACCACTAGCACCAGTGAGGGGCATGCACATTGGGAAGGATAACAAGCACACACACAGTAAAGTACACATTCCCTTAAGAGCACACAGAGATCCCAGTCAGTCTGGGGCTGGTTTCTTCCTTTCTCCCCAGATCCCCATTAAGACTCCCCACTGTCACAACTATAGGGTACAGGTCTCAGCCTCGTGGTCATGCTATAACCTCCAGCACCCTCTCTGTCCAACCAGTGCTTCATGTCCCTGCCAAAGTAGCTGACACACACACACACACTTTGAGATGTGAGTTATATACAAACACACACATACTCCTGGAGAAGGCTGACAAACGTTCTCCAGCTGTGCCATCTTCTCTGCTCATGCTTTAAGGTAGAAATTGCTGCCACCAACCACTAATATCAGCTACTAATAAGGCCCTTACCAAAAGGTGTCCAATGTTACTGTGCAATATTATTATCCAGTTAGTAACTGTGATGAACAGCAAGGCATATTGGAGTGGCTTTGTACAGTATCACTATATACATGCAATGAACTCTAGAGCATACATTATTCTACACAAAACAGCCACAGCTGAAAGGTTTGAAATTTATTTATTTATTTTACATTTGTTGACCGGGATAGTCCAACTGGATTAATGTCCATTTTCAGTGGAGGCCCGGGGAGAAAAGCTCCAAAGTAGACAGATAAGTAATAACAAAGAAGGCATATTACCAAGGTAGACATATAAGTAATAACAAAGAAGACATATTACAAATGAGTTATTTACAAATGACATAAGCAGACATGAAATAGAAAATATCACAAGTTTGAGTTACCCCTGATAACAGTCAGGGGAGAAATAACAGTAATTTGATTAATAGATTATATACATTCATGGTGAGAGTTAGCCAGGCTTGTTACAGTGGCAAAGCCAGTTTAGTGCCAGATGTTTGAGTTTAACTTTGAATTGGGATAGGGAGGAGAGCAAAGTAATGTTAGCTGGAAGGAGGTTCTATGCTTTTCCTGCAGAGTTTGCAAAGAGGGAGTCACCGGCTACATTGTTAATTTTAATTGTCTTAATTTGTAGTCTGTTTAAGGATTGGAGCAGTCTTGGATTGTTGTGGGGGGGGGGTGATCATATTTATAAGAGCTGGTGTGTTATCTGGATAATAGAGGATTTTATTAGCCATAATCAAAAGGTTATATTGGATTAGACTGGGAAGTTCTAGCCACCCAAGCTGTTTAAGGTTGATGCAATGGTGTATTCTAAAAGGTAGGCCAGTGGCAAACCTGGCAATGTGGTTATAACAGATTGAGAGCCTATTAAGTACAGTTTTATTTAGATTAGAGAGAAAGGGGATGCATATAAAAGTGTTGAAAGCAGGTGGGAGCAAGCTATGGCAACCATAGCTGGAGGGGTTAGGAAGGCTTTTATTCTATACAGTGACCCTAGTTTTTTATTAATGGTTTTGATCGTTTGGTTTACATGAAGGTCACATTTTAGGTTATTATCAATTACTGCTCATAACAGTTTTGTAGAGGAGTTGGGGGTGATTATTGTGCCATCTTTTGCATTTATTGTGAAGGTAAACGGTATGGACCTTTGTGTTGAACAGAATAACAGCAATTTAGTTTTTTTGGGATTTAGCAACAATCAACATTTGGAGAGCCAGGTTTCTATAGTATTAAAGGTGAATTGGGTAACAGGCCTTAATTCTGAGGGAGATGTGGCTGAGCAAATCAGGGTGGAATCATCAGCGTATTGGATACAGCTGACATTCAGGATGACTGTATATAGGTTGTTTATAAAGATGGAAAACAGTAGGGGTCCTAATATGGATCCTTGTGGCACTCCAAGGGTGTAAGGTAATAGTTGGAGAGCTTATTCTGCCAGAGGACAGCCTGCTGCCTCCCACTGAGGTAGGATTTAAACCATTGAATGGCACTGGTATTTAGACAGAAAGATTGCAGGGTGTGAATTAAACGTTGGTGATCCACCATGTCAAATGCCTTTAAAAGCTCCAAGAAGAGGGCTGAGGATATTTGATTATTGTTACGATTATTATTAATGGTATTGGTGAACGCTAGTAGGGCCGTGGTTGTGCTGTGGTGTGGATGGAAGCCATGTTGGGTATCGGCCATGAGGTGATTCTGAATTAAGTGGTGCATGAGTTGTTTGTGTACACATTTTTTCCATAATCTTAGCTAGTGGAGAAAGTATAGCTATCGGTCTGTAATTGGAGAATTCAGTGGAGGAACCTTCTTTATGTAGTGGGATTACAAAGGATGTTTTACAAATGGTGGAAATTTTTGCCTCTGCTATGGTGCAATTAATTAGTATAGATACTGGATAGGCTATGGCATCAGCTGATTTTTGAAGGTACTCAGCAGGGAGTTGATCAGCTGAGAGTGTGGTGGGTTCTAATTTTTTAAGCAGGGTACGGATAAGTGATGTGGACACTGGTTGGAAGCTGAAAGTGAGTAGGTTTATAGGGGTGGTACTATCAGGGCCAGGGGAGCTGGGAGGTAGTTGGCTAGCTAGGGCTTGAATTGTCTCCATAAAGAAATGGTTAAAACTGTCTGAGACATCCTCAGGAGATTTATCAATGGTAGCAATGAGGATAGGGGTAGACATTCTTCCAGGATGGAGTAGATTATTCCGACCTGCCCAGAACTTCTGAGGATTGTTCTGGTTTGCTGTCTGTAAATTACAGTAGTATTGTTTTTTGTCTTGTAGAATGGATTTTTTAGTCTCATTCCTAGCTTGCCTGTATTTAACATGATTGTAGGGGTCTTTAGTGGAGCGCCATAGAGCCCAGATTTTGTTTCTGCTGGAAATTTTTAGTCTAGATTCTTTAGACAGCCATGGGGCAGTTTTTGCCTTTGTTCACTTAGAACGGGCAGGTGCATGCAAGTCAAGGATATCAAGAAATCTATTGTTAAAATATGCAACTGCCTCTTCTAAGGGGAGGTGTTTTAACATAGACCAGTTACAGTTACAGTTACAGTTCCTGTTGGAATTTGACAAGGTCAAAGTTTATTTTGTTTCTGACTTTCCTGAGTAAGGATCGATGTGGAATAATGACTTTCTGCTTAACCATATAAGTAAGAAGGTGATCACTTAGATCATTGAGGAGGGTATGAGCAGTGTACATTTGGGGGTTACTATTTACAAGTACCCAGTCTAGTATGCTTTCTTTGTTTGGGATTACCTAGCCTGGTTGGGGTGGTTATAATTTGAGCAAATGCATGCAGGTTGATGTGGGTGATAGGGGATTCTGAGGAACAGGTGACCCAGTTTATATTAAAGTCACCAAGTAATAGGGTTTCTTGTGGGTAATGACATGAAATCCAGTGTAGGGTATCTTCGAGTGTGGCTATATTATTACCCAGGGGAATATACATACAGATAATGTTGATGCATTTACTTTTGTTAATTTGCAATTTAGTGGCCAGGATTTCTGAGTTATTAATTTGCGGTGGTTGATTAACATCTAGGGTCACATTCAATGCAGATTTATAGAGTATAGCTACCCCACCCCCCATTCCTGGAAGCACAATCTAGCCTGTGAATGTTATACCCAGGTGGTAACATGTAATTGTCAGTTGTGGTAGGTTTTAACCAGGTCTCAGACAGACAGAGAATCTCAGGGAAGTGGACAGCCAGGAGTGCATGCAGTTCATGTACCTTGTTATTGATGCTTCTAATATTGAGATGACAGGCCAGGAGAGAGTTGGTAGGTCCACTAATTGTAGTTTTGTGGCCTAGGTGGCAGATAGCGGGGTATATATATCAGAGGTGGATGGGTCATGGTTGGGATGAATGTCACCACCAAGTATAAGACTAGGGCTATATTTAGTGATAAGTTTCAGGAGTTTGTTTAAAAGTCTGTAATATTGTTTGGCTCTAGAGCTTGTGTGCCTGGGGTTTGCATATTGAAAGAGTGAGCAAGGCTTAGAGTTGGACCCATATTGATTAGTATGGCTGAAGGTGGGCTGTTTTACATCTGGTGTGATAGTATGGCTATTTAGGTACTGATAATCAATAAGCATCTGGTTTTCATACAAGGTGATTACATACGTAGCCAGCAGTATGGGTATAAGAGAATAGTGTAACTTTATGAGAGAAGGAGTGTATTTAGAAGCAAAGATGGCAAATGCAAAGCTCATAACAGCATACAATAGGTCCATCAGAGTTCAAGTCTTGGCCTAAATTAAGTCCAAATCTTAGTTACAAATATATGCAGAGATAAGTCACAAACAATACAGTGCAAAGAACAATATTAAGTCTTGGCATTACAACATACAAAAATATGTTACATTATAAAGGAGAGTTTAGCTGTGGTAACAAAGGTATGTTTTATACAAGACATCAAGCAGCAAAGGGCAATAGTAATTAAATAAGGTATTTGTCAACTGAATGACAAGACATTTGAGTTTCAGACTTCATATCCTTTAGAAAATTCATGGCAATGCAAAACCTTTTTCTGTAGCAACTTTCGTACTTCATAAGAGCAATATTTAAAATGTATTTTTTTTTACTTTTGTGTCACTATTATTTTTGGCTTTGTCCAGATTTCTTGTGTTAAGATGTTGAGAGATATGCATCAATCATAAGGTCATAGCAGGATTTCACCATCTGCAAAGCAGGACTACTGAATTGTTTTCATGGGAGACAGTAAAACTTCGTTTTAATGAAGGAGGGGGCGCTCAGTGTTTTTGCTGTTTCTTGGTTGTTTTCGAAATGTGTAACAACCATAGCATTATAATTGTGTGTTTTTGCAGCTGCTAAATTATTCAGCAAGATAACAAATTCTTCAGCCCTGCTGGTGATACAGTGGAAACAAACAGAAAGCACAAAACACACCTAGACATACAGTCTGCATCCTCAACCTCCATTTTTCAAACACCACAAAATAAATAAACATAAATTCCGATTTATAACAAATACTCAGTGGCGACCCCCTTAGATCCTACGTAAGTACACTTGCGAGGTTCAGTTGACCCACAAAACAAAAAATCCAAGCTACTAGTAGCAGGCCGGCACAATTTTGAATAAATGTAAAACAAAATGAATGAAAAGCTTCACTCAGTGGTAGTCGTATGAAATCGCTGTATTGGAATACACCCAAAAGGTATATGATGAGTAAACACTCAACAGTTGAACAGATTTGGACCCAAGACGAATAAAAAATGCTGCAATGATTGCAAATACATACCATACCATTCTCTCTTGGAAAAAGCGTGAATGGCAATAGCAACCAGTCCAAGTCCTGTTATTTTCACCAAAAAAGTTTCCATCCAGCTCTAAATCAATCACCATATGTAGTTACTTTGTTGATGTAAACCCAAGAATTCCATACTGGGTAAACACTCCACAATGGAACAGATTAAAGCCCAAACATGTAAACGCTGCAGTAGTCGCAAATCCATGCCATACAATTCCTCCTAGATATGTTGAAAGGACATCCGCATGAAAAAAAGTATTTTCTTTTACCTATTATATCCTGTATAGTTACTTTACTGATGTAAGCCCAGCAATTATATACTGGGTAAACACTCCACAGTTAACCAGGTTAATGACCAAGAATGTAATCGCTGCAATAATCGCAAAACTACACCATACAGTTCTACCCAAATATGTTAGAAGCGCAGCCGCACAAAAAATGGTAGAAAGTCTCTTCTATTACCTTCTATGTCCTTTTGAGTCCAGCTAACTAACCCCTCGATTTCAATGAATATATTTTCACCATTCTCACTGCTGCAGTAGCCTTTGGCTATTGGAATTAAATCCTAAATAATAAAAACACAAGACAAATTTTAATTCATCACAGTGCTAGCCAAGAGTTCAGACACAGGAAAATGCTTAAAATAATACTGTAGAATAGTCTGACATAGATTGATAATTCATCACTGCTGACTCATTTTAGATTACATCATTCTTGACACTTCTCTGGTTTAATTTTCCAGGCTAACAGAAACTCAGAATTTTAACAGTTCTTTGACCTTGCTCCTGGTCAGGAAGCCACAGTAACAAAAGGCATTATTTATGTAAAATCTAGCAATCAACTCTGGTCTCAAAACAATAAAAAGAATCTGATGGCCCAGACATCACAGCTCCGAGTATGAGATCAAACAGTCATACAATGCTTGACTTATCAGCTTTCTTCCAGCAGAGCGCACTGTGGCCACATTGCTGAAGCTCAGTACAACATATAGTTTAGTCATAACATATATAGTTCTTTTTTACATTTGTAAAATCAGCCTGTGGATTATTTTAATATTTACAAATCACATAGAATTATTTACAAGATTCTATCTGGATGGGCTGGCAGCCTTTCAGTTTTTCACATGATGTACACTCAGTTCTGAAACACAACATATACACCACACAGAAATAAAAAGTAACCAATGGTCTCAGCGGAGTACACCATTAGTTTCTGACAAGAGAATGGCATGGTGCAAATTGACTTGCCAGAACTTATAGATTTCTTATCACATTTCTAACTTTGTAAAATTTTGTAGTTTATTTGCAAAATATGGAACATGCTAATAATGCACTACTGCAGGCAGGGATGCTGTAGGTGATGGAGAATGATCTGCAAATGTACCCTTTTATCAGATTACAACCAACAAAGCATCAAGCCAGACTGTATTTAAAATATATTGATCATGTTTGATAGCATTCATTTCACAATGAATATCTTTTCCTGTTTATCCCTGTTAAAGTTGCAAGTGAGTTTGCAAAAAAAAAAAAAAAACAATTATAGTTTCACTATAACCACTCTCACGCAATGATGTCATGTTAGGTACTGATAAAAAATTATATATAAATACAAAGCACCATGGGTAATCAAAATAACTTACTTCTTTAGAGGAGCTTCATCTTATTCACATTGTAGACTAACTTCTGCATCATCATGTGTTTCAGTGTGAAATGGTCCATCTAGGAAGTAAAAAACTCTGTTGCATTTGACATCTAAAAATAGCAATTTACACATTAATGTAGGTAGTGAGGCATTGTGGGCTCAGTCTTTTGTGATGTCATGGCAGGTTGTTTTAGCTCTGAGAAAAATTTTCATGGGGCAGTCATTACCAAAAAAAATAAACTGCAAAAACATCAGAAAAGACAAGAACTAAAAAAAAAATCTGTGTAACAGCAAGGCAGTCACACAGCAATACAAGCTCGAAAAAACAGTATAAAGTTATTTATTGAATGTGAGTTCTTTCACAATGAACACCATTGCTTCATCAGACAAAAAACAGCAGTAAATCCTCATATATACAATCAAGCTAAGAGCAATAAAAGCAATTATCCAGTCATACTTGACAAAACTCCCTCCAAAATGCTCCCTTGTTAAGAATTTCCCTGCTCACTTAAAAATTAAGGCAACAGCACTCAGTATTGTGTTGCATTATGGGGCATATCATTTCAACTTTCTAGATTTTAGAACAGGTCTCATGGGGACAGAATCATTTAATCCATACCCCCAATGTGCCCCAAGTCTCAGTATCCACTGTTACTCGACACTTTCTGTCCTGTTAATAAAATCCTCCATTCGTTCACTCTCAACCAAAGCACGCAGAACTTGAAAAAGAAAAACATGGTTAGCTCCTGCTTGCAAGGTATACTTTTACAAAGCACTGTAGTCAAGACCTTTCCTATTGCAATAAGTATGATCTCTAATGCATTCCCTTAGACTGCGATTAGTTTTACCTACATAGAATTTAAAACAGACCTTACAGTGCACTACGTATATTCCATTCTTAGTATTGCAGTTAGCTGCTGCACTCAGCTGCCACAAAAAACAGTCCCTGGATACCTAATGAATCGGGACTCATCAGCAAAATCACAAAAGGCACACAAATTACATTTCCTAGTTCCAGTTAATCCCTCAGTGCCCACAGTATGCACCCTAGGGTAACATTATTGCTTTTTGCTTGATTGTATATATGAGGATTCAGTGCTGTGTTTTTTGTTTGATGAAGTAATGTTGTTCACTGCGAAAGCACTCATGTTCAATAAATAGCTTTATACTGTTTTTTGGAGCTTTTACTGCTGTGTGCCTGCCTTGCTGTTACATGGATATTTTGGTTCTGGTCTTTTCTGAAGTTCTCCATGGACTTTATTACTGGTTGGGGACAGTTTCGTTTGCAAAAACAACATACTTTTTTTGCTTCAAAACCTGTACAGTTTGGCATTCTATATTCTAAAAAGGCTGTATTCTCCTTCAAAGGTCTGTTACTTAATGTGAGCTTTAGAGCATGAGCAATGCACTTTATCCCAACTCTCTGACCAAGAATTAGAGATAGACTAGACAGGCAAGCATGTGTAGAGAGTGTGCCTGTGGGGTAAGCCACTCCCAGTAGAAACAAAGGTTTGTCTGAACCTGGTACATTGACCTTTGACATATTCCATGGATTACATCATAGGGGTATCCCAGCCAGATGCTAGTCATATACTGGGGCCATTTCTGGCAAATATATGCAGGTTACTGAATGACTGAATTCACTTTGCAACTATACCATACCGTGGCTCATTGCCATGGAACAGCTCTATGATATATCCAATTCTCCCCATTTGCTCAGTGAAACTGATAGCACCTACATACTAATAAAAACCCCTAGTGGTGATGATGGTGAATAACTAAAACAGAAAGGGGTAGACAATGCTCCTTTTTTAGGTAGTGTGCATCTCAGATGGTCTCATCATTACCCTAACAGCAACACACTCTTTAATTTTTCCAAGTCTTTTGGGTTTCTAATACCATGATGGGAATGGACCCTATTCCTAAGCCAAAGTATGATTAAAGTTCATGAAATTAGAATTGATACTGTTTCAGTCTTTGATGCCAGCCAGAAGTGCTCTTCACAGCACCCGCAATGTGCCCAGTCATAACTCCTTCTGCAATTCATATGGAGTTACATGTATTAGTAACAAATCTAAATACAATTGTAGATTCTTTTTTATAAGACCCTCTGCTGCTACACACCCATGAAGTATACATGATGATCCTGTAAGGAGGGAAAGTGCTTAAGGGCAGTGTTTCAAGATAGTAACATCAGTGGCATGCTATCACTTTTAGGTATACCTGTATGTGAAAATATTGTTCAGTGTTGTGATACTGTGTGATGGAGCATTATTGAAAATTAATAATATATCTATATCTATATGTATATATATATATATATATATATATATATATATATATATATATATACATATATGAGTATGTATGTATATAATATACATATAATACGGGTCTATATTACGAGATCGAAAACCTGTTTCAGCAAATCAGAATTGAGCGACACATATAGCGCGAACTATGGTAACAGCGAACATCCAAAACCACGAAACATGAAATGTTGAACTGTCATGGTTGGCCCGTCTGTGGTATAGCTCTGTAAGGTAAGTGTGTGATAGTTATGGACCTTAGGGTTAGGGTGCGGGTTAAGGTAAGTGCATAGATAGTTAATGTATGTAAGGTTTAGTGTAGGGTTAGAAGTATGGTTTTGTTAAGTGTATGTGTGTGGATTATTTGTTTTGTTTGGGTATATATGTCTGTAGGGTAAGTATGCAATAGTTACGGACCTTAGGGTTAGGGTGCAGGTTAAGGTAAGTGCATAGATAGTAATGTATGTAAAGTTTAGTGTAGGGTTAGAAGTAGGGTTTGGTTAGTGTATGTATGTGTTTTATTTATTATGTTTGGGTATGTAGTATGTAGCGAGCAGTGGTGTTGGGCGATTATGACAATTCGAGATTTCAAATTTCGCTGTTTAGGGGGTTCAGCGTATTTGCGGTTCGGGTTATGTATGTCAGTGTTGCGGTATTCGCTGAAATGGGTTTTCGATTACGTAATATAGACCCCATAATATATATATATATATATATATATATATATATATATATATATATGTGTATATATGTTTTGTGTTTGTGTGTGTGTGTGTGTGTGTGTGTGTGTGTGTGTGTGTGTGTGTGTGTGTGTGTGTGTGTGTGTGTGTGTGTGTATATATATATGTATATATATATATATATATGTATATATATATATATATATATATATATATATATATATTACCATTGTCTTCTTGTAACAAAACACATACTCCGATTTGGAGCACCATTTAGCAAGGCTATGGCATATTTAAAGCAAGATTCAAATGTCCGGACACATCTCTGGGTGCACTGCAGTACACACTGGAAAGGGCTGCACAAGTGGTCACCAGGTGTGCTATGTTGCACAATATGATTACATTTAAGCTCAGTAACTTACTACACCCTGTGGAAATGTGATCTAGCAAAAGAACCCAAGATGTATGAAGTGGAGTACTTCAGAAGATGCTCAGGTGGACACAGTGGAATTAACAACAAAGAGTGGTTGCCATGGGCTGCAGCTATATATGCTGCTCAGGTAACCAGGTAATGTTTGACTTAAAGTTTTGAGTCTTGACAGACCACAAATATATTTATACAAGATCAATATGTGGTGTGTAGCCACCCATGACTGTGCAACTACACAATACATGGCAGGCACATTAACTCATATGTGACCTGTACAATGGGGGACATCAAACATACACTAACATTATCAAAAGTGCATCATGCAACATTACCTACATGCCATGCCAGGGCAGCTATCAGGAGTGTATGAGGATGAGCTATCAGGAGTGTATGAGGATGACTTACTGAAGCACAGTATGTGTGGTTACTTATTTAGGATGTTAACACATGTACAGGAACTACTGTAGACATACTTGCCTATGTATGGGATGCATGTGGTCTGCACCATTACATTCTTAATGCCAATAGTGAATCATCACAAATGTGGACTGGAGTGTGCGTGTGCATGTGCGTGTGTGTGTGTGTGTGTGTGTGTGTGTGTGTGTGTGTGTGTGTGTGTGTGTGTGTGTGTGTGTGTGTCTAAGGGGGACTTGTGTGGAAGAAGCACACCAGAGCATCCAGGTAAGACTGCATAAGTGAAGTGTGATGGTAACACATCTCCTATAAAATATCATCAAGATGGTGTGTGCAAACTATTAACACACAGCAGGTTGCACACTCTACCAGGGCAACATCCAACATGTGCAGACAGCATACATGACATGTTCTATCCTTGTTACTGCATTGACAGAAGAATTACATGACACCTCAGGAATCCCATAACCACCAGTGGCTGTGTATATTTATTTTATTTATTTTGTTTGACATTTGTTTACCAGGGTAGTCTGACTGGGTCTACAGAACCCATTTCAGCAGAGGCCTGGGGAGAAAAGCAAATCATACAGCACAATACAAATACAGTATAATCCAATCCAATACAAATGACATTAGAAATACTATACAAAAATAGGTTGAAAGAACATAAATTATGCTACAGGATATTACAATATATACTAAACATCTAGACAATTATTTTAGAGTTACAACATTATGTACAACAATAGTCACACTCACCATATATATAGCCTATGAGTAAATACTGTCCAAACCTAGTATGTAGATAATGCACTGTATGACATTGACTGTTACAGTACATGAAAAATAGAATGCTGGTTTCAGTTAGGAAGCCAATAGTCAAAAAGTTAGTGATGCAGAAAGACAGCGAGAGAGTTAAGAATAGAGACATTACAGCCAGAGCAGTAGTTTAAGGATATGGTATAGAAACACAGAAGGAGTCAGGGGAGCTTTGGATTTTGCAGACTGTGAGGGAGTGAAATGTGACAGAAGAGGAGGATGGGGCTAGTGTGGAAGAAGAGAAAGAGCTGAGCATTAGGCAGGCTTTATGCGGGAGCAGAGCCATGTGTTTTTGAGTTGATTTTTTAAAGAAACTTTGAAATGGGTTAGGCCAGGCATAGACCTGGTAGCTAGGGGTAGTGAATTCCATAGTATAGAGACTGAGTGTGAATACAGAGAGTGACCTGGTTTTCTTGTGGGTTTTGAGATAGCTAAAAGATTTTTGACTTTTGATCGTAGGGATCGATTTGCTGTGCGAGGTGTGACTAGATGGTTAGTGCAGGGGAGGTAGTAGGCTTGAAAATAAGGTTGTGCAAGGTGGATAGCTGAATAAAAGCAGGTTGGTTGGGGAGTTTAAGCCAGTTTAGTTCTAGTAGTGGTCTTCAGTGGTGTGTGTGATATTTAGAATTTGTGGCAAACTTCACAAATTTGTTGTAGCACTGTTCCATTTTGCTTAGGGTAGAAGTTTGTAAATTAGGACAGGAGCACCGGAAAGAAGGGAGGGAAGTAAAAATGTTTTTGCAAAGGTAGTTTTGGTTGCTGCAGTAAAGAAATGTTTGTTTCTATATAGCAGTCCCAGTTTTTGATAAGTTTTCTTTACATTTTGCTGTATATGAGGGTCGAATGAATGTTTATTGTCAATGATGATAACTCCTAGATGTTTGGTTTTCTGCACTGTTTTTATGACAATGTTGTCAGATGCAAGATGTCGAAATGATCAGTGACAGGGGAGGTGTTTTTGGGATGAAAGAGTACTAGTTTAGTCTACTTTGGATTAAGAAAGAGTCTGGCATTTCTTAGCTAGGATTTGACTACAGTAAAGGACTGCTGAGTTTTTGAAAGTAGTCATGGTACTAATTGAGCAGCTCAGATTATGGGGGAATTATCAGCATATTGAATGAGGCTCCAGGGGTGAGAGGCAGTGTGAAGGTTGTTTGAGAAAATATTGAAGAGTAGGGGTCCGAGGATGGAGCCTGAGGGACTCCAGTAGGGTTATGCAGAAAGGGCGGGAGTTCATTGGACCATTTCACTGCTTGTTTACAATCCTTGAGGTAGCTTTGAAACCATTTTACTGTGTTATCTGGGAAGCCTAAGTTAGACAGTGTGTTCAATAGTAATTGGTGAGACACTGTCAAAGGCCTTGGAAAGAACAAGAAAAACTGAGGCTGTATAGCCTCCTGCATCTCGGCCTTGTTCACAGTGTCTGTAAAAGATAATAGGGCTGTAGCTGCGGTGAGGCTGGGTCAGAAGCCATATTGGGTTTTGGTTAATGAATTATTTTGCAATAGGTATTGCATTACCTGCTGATGGATACCTCTCTTGAGAATTTTGGATAAGATATGGGTGACAAGATGGATATAGGACAGAAATTGGATGGTTCAAAATAGTTGCCTCCTTTATGGATGAGGGTGATGTGAGATTGTTTCCATATGATAGGTGCTACTGGTTCAGATAAAGACCTATTTATAAGGATACTGATTGGGTAGACAATTGAATAAACAGCCAGTTTGAGGTAGTGTGGTGGAAGATTATCAGCTGAGGTGGAGCAGGGTTTTAGTTTTTGTAGCAGTTTCTTAATGGTGTCAGTGGGTATGAGCTGAAATGAGAATGGGGTTCATATGACATTTTGTTGAGTAGGGGGGTTATTAATTACAGTGTTAGTAGTTGATGGCCTAGGTTGGTGTCTGAATAGGTTGAAAGATGGGGGGTCCAGCATTAGGGGTGTTAGTTAGTAGGTCTGATATTGATTTTATGAAGTGCCTGTTAAAGTTTTTGGCTATTTGTGATGGAGCAGTATCAGGTGATAGGGTGTGGTCTCTGTTTGTTCCAGGGTTAAGTAGAGAAGATATGGAGTGCCACACTTTATTGGAGGTTGTTTTTATGCTGGAGTTGAACCTGGGAATAGTAGGGATTCTTATCTCTGTTGATTAGTTTTGTCACTTTGTTACACAGTGTTTTGAAATTGACATGATTTTGTTCATTTCTGTTTAGTTTCCAGGTCATCAAGGCTAGGTCCCTTTGTTTCATCAGGTGTTTACATTCCTTAGGGAGCCATGGTGCTGAGTTCCTTTTGATTCTTTTCGAACAAAAGGGAGCGAAGGTATTAAGTGTGTGAAGGAAGGTGTTATTAAAGTATAGTACAGCATCATTAATGGGTAATAGTTTAAGGGGTGTCAAGTCTATTTCATGCATGAGATTGTTGAATTTATGCCGGCAAAAATTAGTTGAGTTCCTAAATGATTTTACAGTGTGTACTCTTAGTTGTTGGGAGTTTGTTCTGAGGGAATAAGCTGGCAGATGATCGCTCAGGGAGCTTTTCATTGTACTAGAGGAGGAGTAATTGGCGGGGTGGGATACTAGGATCCGGTCTAGGGAGGATTGTCAGGTAATTTCTTTGCTGTAGCTTGTTGGAGTATTGATAAACTGAGAAAAAACATATAGATGTATACTATTTGTGGGGGAGGTGGAAGCTATGGTTTGCAAATCTATATTTACATCGCCTAAGATTATTGTTTCGAGATTTATAATTAGGGATGTCCAGGATAAAATATTTTCCAACACTGGTATATTGTGACCTGGTGGGATATATATTACGATTATGCAAATCCTTTTTCATGTGCTGAGGTTCAAAACAAGAGATTAGTACTTCAGCATTAGAAAATATGGGCATATTACTGGTGTAGGGTTTGATGTTGAATGTAGAGGGATAAAGAAGGGCTATCCCTGCCCCCTTTTTTTGATCCATCTCTTCTGGTTATTGCATAGTTTGGAGGTATTATCTCAGAGTCTTTTACATTGGGATGTAGCCATGTTTCGGTAAGGGCTAGTATGTCAGGTTTATTTTGATCAAACCAGGCATACAGTGGGACTATTTTATTACATATACTTCTAAGGGTCAGTGAAAATATGTTTAAATCTTTGGGGTTACTGTTGCGGTTAGGGTCAGAGGATGGGCCTGGGTTAGGATGTATGTCTCCACATTTGAGAAGATAGTTAATGAGGAATGAGTACCATGGGAAGTGTTTTTTATTAATAGGTGATGGTCTCAAATGTGGTTTTATATGAGGTGAGGAGGCCAATCTGTGGGTTGAATAATATGGGAGGGTATAGAAGCAAAGCTGGGAGGAAATATTTGAAAACCTGTGTTGTTTACTGGGGATATGGTTGGTGAGGTTGTTGATGTATACTGGTGTGGGGGGTATGCAAGTATATATCTGTAGTGAGGCTGAGAATTAAGATTAGAGAGGTTAGAGAGGTTAGAAGGAGCATGTCAACTGTGACTGTGGGTTTACAAATAGTAAAAGTGGTATTTATGTGTTAGAATGTACTGTCAGATGTAAATAGAGATATATACTATCTAGTGATATATGAGCAGCTTAAGGTAATATTGGAAATGTTTTGACTTCAGGATAGGCTTTGACAATGTGGTTAGGTGTTTTGCCTTGTGGTTTGCAATAAGAAGGTGTGGGGGAGATGTGATTGGTCAGTAGTAAAATTATGGTGCAATGTTATTTTGGTGTGTGTATAGTAGAAGAGAAAATGCTAAGCCTGGAGTTAATGTAAGATAGTTTGAGTTAGTGATTGTGTTGTGATGGTGAAGTGGAGTAAGATGCCAAGATGTATAGTTGGGGAGATGAGACTTCAAGGTGAAGGATGCAAAGGAAAGCAGATAAGTTTGGTTCAATAAAAGTAGGTAAGGTGGGAATAAAATGTGGGTGTGAACAAGGTAGAGTTGTATATAACTGGATCATTGGAATAAGGGGGGATTGAGTAGAGTAGAGGTGCTGGGGGTGGGTGGAATATGGGGGCAGGGTAGGGTAGTGGAGTGAGTGAAGCAAACAGAGTAGGAAGAACTCCCTCAGGATGGTTTACAACCAAAAACAATCAGAGAGGTAGAATGTTCATGGATACAAGGACAAGGTCTCTGAACTCTAAATACTTGACTTGAGTCACAGCATTTAATTTTATGATGATGGGCTTTTCCGAATCTTTACATGGATCTATTACACTGATAAGAGTAAAATATACTAAAGTGTTAATTTAGCTTCACCTTCAGCAGTAAAAGAGCTGTGAGTGTGGGTGAGTAAATGGGGGTGGGGACATACTTCTAGAAGTTTCAACTCTACAAAACAGAACACACTAATTCATAACTTAATAAATTAAGTTATTACTTTGAATCTTGGAAATTGCCTTACATAGCTTTAACTCAGTTTATTGTTCCTTGTAAAATTTTGCAACTGCAGTTGAAATTCAGCTGTGCAAGTTCTTTAGGTAGTGGGATATGATAACTTTTGCAGCAGCAGTAGTCAGACTTACTATGTGCTTGCTTAACTGGGAGAGAGAGAAAGAGAGAGAAAAGTTAACGATTACTTGATGGTTGAACTAGACAGGTACTGTACTTTTTGTCTATACTTAGCCACATTAAGTAATGTTTGGCAAACAAGGGTAGTTCACTATATTTCACAGTTGTGTACTGTTGCTTTCTAGCTTTTAAACAGGAAAATAAGAAATCTAACAGGAGATATTTATAGGAACACAAGTTTAGGATGACTAAAAACAAAAATGGTGGCTTCCACAGTATAGAAGAACAGAAAATAAAATAGACTAACAAGAGTTATGTGTTTACATGCAAGTTAGGGGTTACTGAGATGTAGGTTTATAGATGTTAGAGGGACAGGTAGTACAACTCTCTGTTAGTTCCTACACTTTCCTATACAACATACAGTCTGTAAATATTATATTTAAGCACTTAGAAAAGGCAGCTAGAGTGTGTAAGATATATGAAAAAAAACAAGCAACAATCATATATGAAAAAAACAAGCATTGTTGTCAGTATGACACCTATAAGGCATATGTTGCTATATATGTACAGATAATTTCGGTGGCTCAAAAGTTTATACAACCTGTCTAACTGGAATAAAATACAGACTGTGATTATCAGGCTACTATGTATGTTGGTGAATGTACGGCAGCAAGTAGGGATCACATACACATGTTACATCATTGGTATGCTGGAATGCAATGTAAAAATGTGATATTAAACTGTGACATGAATGTGTTGATTCCAAAATTACACATTGGCTTGTAGACGAAATGCCACACAATGACAAACACTGGTTTGCCCTACCATAAATGCTTGTGAATCTAATTATGGCAATCAATAGAAAAAGTTGCATTAGTACTTTGTTACATAGCAGCAATTATAGCATGCATGACTGTGATGTGTGGAAGGAATGTAGGTATGCACTGTGAACTATGCCATGCAGCTAATCATTCATCCTAATGTTAGTTATGTTAAAGTGCATTGGCACACTTTTCATAGTAGATATGAATAAATACATTAGAAATGGGATAATCTCTTTGCCATATACAATATCAAATGTTATAGTGTTGATACAAAATGTTGCTATTTGTGCAATTAATTTTGTTGATAAGGACAACCCCTTGAACATTTTTTCAGCTAAAAATGCTAGAGATGATATTATGAAAGACACTGAGTCAAAAATGCCAAGCAGCAGTGCTTCCTATTGGTATGTATTGCACACTATTACCACTTATTAATTATTTTCTGTTGGCTCTATGCTGATTGCCACAAGGGTCATTGTGGTCAGCCTCATCAGATTTTTGCCATGAATCCATGTCTGTGTTAACATCCTTTGCAGTACCAGTAGTGCAATGTTTTCTGTGGCATGCCAGCATTGCCAGGGTGTGCTCTATGCCTGCAGTGCTCCTTATATAGGCTATGCTGTACAGACATAGCCCCCTTCCAGTTCTCATGCTAATCCTACTGTACATACTTCCAATGCTGGGAATGGTTCATGTGAGAGTGTTTTCCTCCTTTTCTAGAGGAACTCTGTATGTTGGACTAAATGCACTTCAGGGGAACATGTCACTAATTTGGTACTAAGATGAATATGTGCAGGAATGGCAGGTTCACCACTTGTTTCAAATTATCCTGCACCCTTTTGCTTTTCTACATGCCTGTGACTCATGTGTATTTGATCACACCTGTAGTTTGAGCCCTGGCCATGGATGTGCAGGAATGTTGTACTACATTCTAGCAACCATGGCAAATGTTACAGTGTGTTTGCATAACTGTACATATCTGTATATTATTTGGTTTGTTAAAAGTTGTGACACACCTGTACTTATGATACATTTCATGCTGTGAAACATAACTATGTTGTGTACAGGATTTGCACACAAAGGTACCATACATGTAGTTAGATTCCCATACTACATAACTTTCCATTATAATGTGGAAGATGTTCCAATGATTAGTTTATGATATTCATCAGATGATACATACTTCAAGATGTGTTTGGCACACAATTATACATGGATGTGTGGCACACATCTGAAGACTTCACCCCTTATATGGACTCCTCATGCCTTGTATACATACTTCATAATGAAAATTGTTATTAGATGTGCTGTATATTGACAGCCACATTTCTGTATCACCATCTTTGGCTGCTAATGTGATCCACCATTTAGTGGCATGTATTGTATGCATACATATGTGATGTCTGACTACAAATATTGTTACTGCTGCATATGCTAAACATGCTAACTGCAGAGCTGCTTTGCAGTAGCTGCCAGTTAGGTTTCTATGATTATCTGTTAGTTTCTTGCACCACAATTACCAATACTGTGATACTTGTCTACAGTAACTTGTCTGTGTCCTGCACATAGACCACATGACCTCATTTGTCATGCATGCACATAGCCCTGTATGTGTGGTGTCCTCAGTGACACATCATAGTATTGCAGTGCAGTTGCAATTATATGGGTACATTAAGCTTACAATACCATTTGTGTAGTACTCACTGCTGTAATGGAAGCCATTGTGCATGTTATACAACAAATTTGAAAAAGTAGCTGTAGTATATTAGGAATGGTAGGAAATATATATTTAAAGTGCATGTGCAATGGGCCTGATGGGACACTGTGATTTATCATTCAGTAGCAATCGGTTGTAGTTTTTGTTATTTAAGCAGTGATGATCCAATACTGTATCAAGGGGGTTTGGCTGCTACATTGACAGAACACTGTGTGCTATATATTTATGTTGTTATCCATGTAGACCAGTTTTGCAGGTGCATTATGGTTTAGTAGAAATATGCCTGCCTCTTATACTTCAGGTTCAGTCCTGACTTCTGGTTCTATGATAGTCCATGTGCCTGAATCATGATTAGGTATAGCATATGTCATTTCTGTACATGTCTATAACTGCATACATATGTCATTGTTCATTTCCACATATTTTTGTCTGTGCTGAGGTGTCCTTTTTTGCAAGATATTACTCCACATACCAGGCCATCACTCATTCCTGATCCCCCACTAAGGTGCTCACACCCAGTTAACAACACCAGAGCAATAATGCTGTTTACATTAGTGCACTACTTTGCCATTGTTGGTATGGTGGGCCATGTTCAGGTTGTACCCCTCCCTTGTTTGTGCATGTCAGTCCCATCCTGAGGTTTTGTGCCCTTTATTGTATTATTGCTACATACTGCATTTTCTATCCACCATTCTGTACTTGTGTTATGTGATGTGTTTTATGTTGTGTTTTTCTTTCTAACCCAATTAGCCTCCCCATTTACCAAAAAATCACAAATCTTTCCTCTCTCTCAAAAATAAATGAGGTCTAGACCTACCAAACAGACACTTTCTTTGATCGTCCTTCTCCTTCTGTGTGCGCATCTCCCCTTTATCCTTTCCCACTTTTACTTTCTTGTTTCTTCCCCTCCTTGGGGTGTGTGAGTTGTATGTGTTCCCCACACATTCTCCTCCCCAGAATCATTTTTAGATACCTGCTTATTACTTTGCAGGTGATGTGGCATGCAGTACTATATCACCAATTGTTTTTTCCTTAGTTATCCAATGGATTCAACTGCATTGTGACACTCTACATAAAACAGCTCCATAAACAAGAGGTATACATGTATATTATTGGTAGTTTACTACATATATTAAAATGTATGTAATTACACACTACCTTTAATGTATGCATGTACCATGGCTGTATAAGAGTTAGACACATTTCATTAGCATCTGCAACATATCTGTGTGCGATTTTACACAAGTATGACATCTCCAAATCAGACTGTTACATTTTTTACACCATTACTTACTGACTACTACACTCATGCATTTTATTCCCTATATTTGTGCCAACTAATGTAATCTTCATATCTATCCTTCAGTCTTTGATGGGGTGTGCTTGCCTGTATATTAATTCCACAGCTAATTCACTTTGCATGCTACATTGTTGGTAGATTCCTTCTACTATACTTGGTGCAGTCTGCATTTCTTCACTGATCTTTTTGAATCCAGCCTTTTAGTCTATTGTACTTAATTCTTAATATCACTGTAACCAAAGGACCACTTAGAAAATAAGAGGTAACCTACTAGTGGATGATGAATGAATTCTTGAGCATCATTTGCCTGAAATTCAACCCTCTGAAAATTGCAGCTCCTCCATGGGAAATCACTTTCTGTGAGTTGTGACAGCAGTAATACCATTTTTGGGGTTAATTCCCCACTTCTTTAAGCTGATACAATGCAGGAGGTACAGGAGGGATTGGGTCCCTGCAGTTTTGGGGATTCCAATCCTCAGCGAATATTAATTTCATCTGCTCACAGAAACTGAGATCAGTTATGTCGATCTCCTTCGGAGATATGTCTGTGAATTTTCAGCAATATCTGTTTTATCTGTGAGCTAAAAAGGACTCAAGTATTAAAACTCATACTTGGCAGAATACACTTTCAGAAATCAGATATTGTGGTCTACAATTTTAAGAAAAAATAGCGAATAAGAAATTCTGTAGTTATGAATATTTATTTAAAAAGTAATTCTGACTGTTCAGTAAAACAGATGCTATACAAGAATAAAATCTCTAAATCTTTCTCCAACTTGCTATACCTTATTATAGGTTAATAGAAGTATTTATTTGTAATTCCAATTCTGATGAGTATAGTAGATGAAAGTTAGGCTGATTTTCAAGAAGCAGTTCTCATGCAAATATGTTTTTTTTTAAATATTCTGCTTATCTTTCAAAACAGCCTGCTCCCTACGTGGACTTTAATCATAAATGTCCAATAGCTGTCCTCTCCAATGTATTTTTATAAATGGCAGGCAAAGACTATTAAAACTCCTGAAATGTCATGTGTTCTTATCTGGAATATGCAGGCCATGTATTTCACTGTTGTATGATATCAGAACGATATTATCAGAGCCTTTTTAATACCATAACATTCACTTCCCATGACTGGTTTTCAAAATGTCTAATGTTGCAGATTTGAGTGTTAGATTCTGTTTGTTTAAAATGGAATTAACTCCTCCACATTCAGATTTTCTACAGTGAAATAGACGGATTGTATAATATTCATTGTGTAAGGACCGTGCCAAGTAATCTAAAACTAGAATTATTTTAGTATATATTAAAGATTTCATGAAATAAAACAGTACTCTATAAGAGAAATGAAAGAAGCTGTCACATAAAGTAATAAGTGACAAGAGGAACCCAAATTGCACAGATAGTTCCATTTGATAGTTATTAATACTTGTAATGCATAATAAACAATCTAACTGTATACAGAGGAGGTTGATGGAAATCCAAAGCCATCTATCCACTGTTACTACATAATAGATTAGTCTGTGTACTATACAATACAATATTGTACTAAACTAAGATCTGTTACACTGTGCTTTGGTATACTATACTAAACTAGTATATTACAGAATTAATTTACACTAATGAATCAGGTGTGGGAAGTGCAATTAAAAGCAACACCTACAAGAAAAGAAATCCAAATGGTGTCCCATTGTACACGTGTTTACTTAGGAGTGGACATAGATTTAAATCAATTAATACAGCTAACAGTGCTGCAGAATCACTCAAACATACTTCTGAGGCTATGCTGCAGAGTTAGCAATGGATCTACCTGGTATGAGAATAGAACCCAAGGCCTTATGCACCAAAGGTGAATGAGCTGTCTGTTTTACCATTAGCACTGCTAGTCCAAATTTTAAAAAATGGCAATCAATCTTGCAAAGATTGGGATTTTACCAAAACTCCTTAAATATTTCCTTCCCATATTGTCCATCATTTTTTTGTGATCACCCTAAAATAAGTGCATCCTTTCTATCTATGTTCAAAATACCAGTATCTTATTTTGGTGATTTAAGGATGAGCAAGGCATCTCATTTCTAGCAGAACTGTCTAACATTGACAGAGATAGTGTTATTAAGTTTCAAGTGCACTGTACCTCTCAAATGCTTAGTAAATTTGCCTTTAATCCTGAAGAGTAAGTAGTTTCTTATGCATGGCCTACCAAACATAAATCAGCACCATGGTAATGAGACTAAAAAACAGAGGTCCTTAATCCATGTTAGTGAGGAATGCAGCTCTGCCTGTGACCCAGTTGACCTGAGTTTGATTAGTGACTCAGGCACTGGAGTAGCTGCAAGGAGGTTAGAGTAAGCAGAATACATCCCTTTGTCTCACCCAGGTACAGGTACTTGGGAATCTGAGTGAACTCAGGGTGTGCCTTGGTGAGACTGAGGCATTACTCCATGGTTGCAAGCAGGCTACTATGGTAATGGGGAGGCATGAAAATGCTGATGTCATGGGTGATGATGGTTTTGTTGTTCCCTTCCATATATCTCCTAAAATTCACAAAGTCAGCCACATATATAACGCCTGCCCCTGTCTCTATCCTCTCTTAAAGGGAAGCTGCAAGTCTTAGAGATGGTGGGCAAGAAGGTTGCTCTTTCCATGGGAAGACAGGACAAAACCTATAACCTCTAAGGTCAATGTAGGATTCTGTCAGTGCCACCAGTTTTTCTAGATACTTAAAGCCAGGGGGTCATGGTAACACATGTTTGATGTGCTAACTGGGACATGGGCAGAGATAAGCAGTTTGACGTAATGGGTGCCAAAAAAGACTAAAAACGAGCATGCATTAAAAATACAATTGGTACATCTTCTAATGCTTTAACTTGTGCTCACGTCAGATACAGGTCTGCAGTCTCAAGAATAACTGAAAATCAATTATCAGAACGCCAAAGCTTCCTTTGTTAATTTATTCAGGAGCTCCACAGGGTTGTGGAAGGAGGTAAATAACTTAATGAGTAGACTTAAATCACATCACCTCACAGTACAGAATTTAAGTACTACCTCATCTCTGATCTCACCATAATTTAAGAGTTAACAAATCAAACGCATAACTTATCTTTGCAACATTCAGCCTGCTGTCTCAGTAAGCAAACTTGAACCATTTCTAAAATAAACTATAACCTCTCTTTCTATTTTTGCATTATTTCAATACAAAAAGTGAATAAGTTGCTATCTAACCTGTATAACATTGGAGTAGAAGGCTACAGAGAACTTACACAAGAGTTTCTAAAGCCTATGATACTCTGATATCTATTCCTGTTAGATACATTGTTCTGTACGTTACGTATATAATTGTCCATGGCCTGTAGAAAATATTCATAGTTATTCCTGTCCCCAAACTGAATAACACTCCTTGCCTCATACAGTCCTATCTTAGTCCTTTATTCTCTCTCTTGCCATATAAGCCCATCTTGCTTCTCTTTTTAATTAATTTAACTTGAATAATTCTCAAAACATGGATTATATAAACATTTTAGCAATATATCCACATCCCTTTCCCTTAATAGCCAAGTTCTCCCTAAAACCCATCAAAACTGACTCTCAGAAGAAGTCTATATAGTTATTTTTCAAGGCATTTCATTAAGATGAGTACTCCATCTTTCTCCAAAAGCTCTTTCATTACCATGTCATCCTGTCACCCACCATCATTACCTGAATCACCAGCTGTCTCATGAGTTGGTCATGCAAAGTTAATGCACTCTAGCATTTACATGAAGTTATCATGGGTGTTTCAGGTGGACTGGTGCTCAGCCATCTATTATTCTTCATTAATGCTTTCTATATTACTTTTCCTTCTATACCTTCCTTAGTCTAATTAGATGGATTGGCTATCAGCATTGCCAATCCCACATCTCCAGTAATTATCATCATTCTTAAGTTAAATCATGTCTCAGAGAAACTGATCAATAATGTCACGTAATGGAGGTTCCAAACATACCATGACATCTTATAAACATCTGATTCAGGCTTTACCGGTAGTTTGCCTTTATCTTATACGTTGAATCTTTTTCTAGGCTGTTAAGCAAACATCTAACTCCTTATATAAAAAATGGGCCGGATTCACGAAGGCTTGCATGGAGTCTTAGAGTAGAGTAAGACTCCATGCAGCCAACATGTCCGCCGAGCGATCCAGGAACAGCTGGTAGGGGCGTGCAACTGAGATCCCTAAACTAGTCCTACACGGACAGGGCTGGGATATGCAAATTACCTCAATTGCAGGTGAAAGCTATGCAAATGAGGTAAATTTGCGATCCAGGAAACCCGAACCTGTCCGAGTAGGAGTAGTGTTACTTGCAGAAATGTACTCAGTTGATAACTGAGTACAGTTCTGCAAATAGCAAAATGGAGCCATGTCAGGAAATAAAGCATGCATGTACAGGAGGAAGCATGCCAATGGCCAAAAATATGGCCATTGGCAACGGAAGGGGATGCAAATTAAAAATAAAATAACTTTTCTTTATCCTGATCTCCGGGGTTTAACCGTAGCGCAGCGCCATGCAAATGCGCTGCGCCCTAAAAAGCAGAAAATTAATAATTAAGATCCACAAATGTGGATTTTATAGCTAAAAATAATTTACAATGCAAGGGAATGGCAGGCTGAAGACAACATGGCCGCCGAGTAGAGGTTGCTAAGGGGGGAAGCTCAGTCTAAGAGATGTAACTAAGCAAATGAGAGTTAAGATAGTGAATCACAAGTTTACATAGGAAATGAGCACAGTCAGTGGAGTGTAGGAGTAGGATAAGGGGAATAACAGAGTAGAAGATAGGTGACATCACGAGGGGGGTAAGTATGAAAGGAGTGAAGCTCATTGAAGTAGAGTGTCATGTGTCGGCTTACATTCACATAATAGTGAAAGAGGTGTGTCAACAGGTAGGCCAGGTAAAATCAAGAAATCGAAGGTGTATGCCATGGATAACACCAATGTTTCTTGCTGAGCATGCATGCATGCGTGTGCGTGCCAGTAAACCCGAGTAAGACACGAGTAAGACAGTGTGCGCATGTGTAACCATGTGTGCGTGCATGTAGGCTTGAGTAAGCATATGTAAGGCTATGTAAACAGTTGTAAGCGTGTTTGCACCGGTGTGCACGCGTTTTAACAAGAATAAACAAGTTTTAGTCCCTGTAAGCATGCGTGCGTGTGTGTTAGCTGCTGTGCATGTGTTTGTGCTTGTGTACGCGGCACTCCCCCCCACCGAGAAAACAGAAAAGAAAAAGGAAGCACAACAAATACTGGAAGTTACCAGGGAGTACTAGCAGAGCTAGCAGGTGAAAACAATCAGAACAGGCAATTACCCAGGCAGAACACTAGCCCAGCCCAGCCAAGCACTTAAAACTCTGCAAACAACAGTCCATTATGTTTCTCTTAAGAGACACTGCTACACTGCAGTAAGCTAATAGAAGTGAAAACTGAAAAAGCTTCACTGAGACAAAAAATGTTAGGGGCTGCCATTGCTGTTATAAGGCGACATATGCAACATGCTGAGGGTGGTGATAATGCCAATGCTGCAGGACAACCCACAGTGAGGAGACGGAGAAGAGTGTACAGGCCCAGGGTTACCTACCAGGGGCTACATGAGCTGGAGATAGTGGAGCACTATAGAGTGGACAGAGACCTCTTGCAGCAAATTGTTGAGCTGTGCAGGCCGCACCTCACACACAGAACCAACAGAGGGGAACCCATCCCAGTGGAAACTATGGTATGTGTTTGCCTAAGAATATTAGCAACAGGTACCTTCCAGAGACCAACTGGTGATATGATGGGGATATCACAGGCATCAGCATCCAGGGAACTGCACCAGTTCCTGGATGCCGTGTTAGCACATGTCGGTGATCATGTCTATTTCCCCAATTCCCGTGAGGTATTGACTAGCAATATGCATCTCTTCCAGCAAATAGTGGAATATCCTGAGGTAGTGGGTTCAATAGACTGCCGCACATATGCATCAAAGCACCAGCTGGTGAGCGGGATAGGGTCTACATCAACCGCAAGGGCTTCCCCTCCATCAACTGCCAGGTCATGTGTGATGCCCAGGGCATAATACTGAATGTGTGTGCTGGCTGCCCTGGAAGCTACCATGATTCCCATATCTGGCATCTGACTCAGCTGTACCAGACATTTGCCAATGGGGACATCCCACATGGTCACCTAGTGGGGGATGCTGGCTATGCACTGGAGCCGTGGCTGATGACACCCATCAGAAAAGCACACACACCTGAACAGGAATGCCATAATGAGGCACATGCACAAACACGAAATGTAATCGAGCGTGTGTTTGGGCTGCTCAAGTCACGGTTCCGGTGCCTGGACACATCTGGTGGAGCCTTGCAGTACTCACCAACTACATGTACCCAAATTGTCATGGTATGTGCTATGCTACATAATATGATCCTGCGAAAACAGCTGCAGCAGGACCAGCATAGGCCTGGGCCAAACAGCCCCACACCATTGCCAAGGCCATTACAGGCAGAGTGTGACTTGGAGGAGGAACAACCTGAGCCTGCCCCAGTAGGCAGAAGGAGGTGTGCCCAGTATGCTTTGGCCTTGGCAAAGAGGCAAAGCATAGCACATACACTGGCTCAGTAGGAACTCTGGAAATGATACCTCTCTCTGACCCGCACATATAGTAAAAGGGATGCCTACATTGACACTACCTGCTTTCAAACATGTATAGGGAGTGTAGTATGTGGATCCGACATAGGCAGCCCTGCATCAACACCTGAGACATGATTGCCATGTGTTAAGCAATATAAAGCAGTGCTAAACAGCATTTACCATCATGAAGTATATGTAAACAAAATTGCACACACCAACTACTACAAATGTGGTCAATGTAGAGTAATATTGGCCAATGTCCAGCAATGATGGTTAATATTGAGCAACGTTGGACAAGCTGGGTCTAGGTAGGGCATAGCTGAACAAAAGCCAACATGCTCATATTTGCTCTACTGGCCCCTAAGCAGTCTGTTCTGCTCAGTATAAAAATTTAAGCTGCGATGGGCCTCGAACCCAGGATATTGTGCACTATAGTCATAGTACTAAACCACTAAACCATGACAGTATTGCAGAGATTAGCTTGTATGAAGAAATGTTGATAAGTCTATGCAAAGTATTTCATGGAAACCCTGCAGGCACAACATAATCCCTGTCGAGTTATGACACAAAGGTGAGTCCTGCAGTAAGAATAGAACCTGACTTTCAACACACATAGTACAAATGTTAATATTGGACATGTAGACATACATCAACAAATGTAATGGACCTCACACAGCAACATACTGAAAGGTCACACTGGGCATGCTCACATACTTGAATACATGAGGCAAATGTAAGGCAACAGAACACTGACAGTCTGAACTGGGCATGCTCACACACTTAGGCCATGTTGGAGTACAGCATTGGGCCACACATAGCAGGCAGTTGCATGTGTTAACCCAGGAACCTCTCACTACCCTGCAATCTGCCCTGTGTACAAACTGATATGACAACAGACACGTAAATAATATAGTGGAACCCTGCCATAAGCAAATATGTTCTGCAGATACCTAAGCGGTTCATAGAAAGTGTGAAAGCAAAGTTGATAAAAACCTGCAAATAGTATCAGCAATAAACATTGTGCATCATGAAAATTATCATAGGTTCAGAGGTTGATACTAGGCTATCTGCCCTAGGGCATGTACAAGCATAGCCAGAGTGTGTTTGGCTTCTGCAACCCAGTCTAATCAGAACACTGTGCCTCTAAATAGTAGGTCACACAGGATAGCCCATTCGTGTTGAGTGTATTGTGCCTTTGTCTAGCAGGGACCCAGAAGATATCCCATGGGTAAACATGTGATCACTCATCCACATGTCAAGATGTCACCTGTAGGTGGTCAGTGGGTGGCTCTGCCTATGCAAAACCGGGACTACACTCCAGAGTGAGTGGAGGCTTTCTGGTAATAATCTGTCCTCCCAGCATGTCCTTTTAACATCAGTGCTGAGGTATATGTCCCTTGAGTGTGTAGCTCCAAGGGAGTCGAATATCCTGAGGTGGAGCATGTCCAGAAAGTCTGGGGCAGATATTGCCTGCAACTACAGGCACACAACACATCCATGTAGGTGGTAAGTGACTGAGTATAGCTGGAGTTACTGTATTGGAACTGTGCAGGGCATCTGTGCGAGTCCCTACATCTGCTAGATGAGTAACATTTGTGGCCATTACAGTTGCTGCAGGTGTCAGGTAAGGTACATCCCAAATGTGGCATAGTAACCAAGCATGGTCGTGAAGAGTATAGGGGCACAATGACCACACGTGATCAACATGTGAAACCATGTGGGATATGGTGGGCTATGTAGACGTACTGTCTAATCACTATGGCAATAGGATTGTCAAAGGCGAGAGTACAAACAGGTTGTGTCCCCAAAACCATAACAACCACTACTGTATGTAATGGATTACAACCTATGTGGTAATGTGTGGGCATTTTGTCATCCTTAGTGGGGATGACTATGGAAGTAATGGCATGTAGCCGTGGGCCATGGCTCAGGCACCATTCAACCTATCTCTGTGAGACCCTGTATGAGTATGCATGTGCCAGCAGGAGAGCTGATTATGGCATCCAGTTTGCAGTCATCTGCAAACATGGGCAGCCATAACCCTCCTGTGATAGCCTGTACATCACACAAATATATACTGAACAAGAGAAGTCCCAGGACTGAGCCTTGTGGGATGAGATGTGTAATTGGTGTATAGTCAGACATGGCACCTGCAACACTGAGCATGTGGGTGCTATCCCTGATCCAGGTAGCAATCCATCATGTCAGATATGTGTCGATACTGATGCTGGGGAGCCTATGCATAATGGCCGAGCAGGGTATTGTGTTGAAGGGTTGTGCAAGGTCCAGGCAGGTTGTGTGGACGACCATCCCAACACTGATGGACCTGGTAACTGTTGAAAGAATACGAACAGGTCCAACAGGCAAGATCTGCCCACAACAATGCTGTAATGTGTAGGAGCCAGTGTCTGTAGGTTTCCCATGTCTATGTGCATGAGTCCCATTACAATACACCCCATAGCTTTGCAGAACAGGCTAATTAGCCTTTTACGCCGATATTGCCTGTGGTCTGTTGTGGCAGTATTCAGTGGAAATCCAAGTCGATAACTTAGAAATAAGTGCCGTCACTCCATTATAACCAAATAGCTGGCAAGGACACTGCCATAGATGAAATCTTCACTTTAATGAGACTGATTAAAACTAAAAACAGCAGTATCAGTAAATGTGCAAACGAAAACCAGTTGATATACAACCCAAAAGTCAGTTAAGCGCTTTCACCCGGCATTATGCGGGCTTCATCAGAACTGAACCGTTAGTTCACAACAAGCAATTTAAAACTTTTTTGGCGCCCAAAAAATATGACAAAATTTAAAGGCACAGAAGTATTATTAAGGATACAATTGCTAGACAACTAAATAAATATAAATATAAGTGTATTTGTGATATAATAGATCACAATACCCCAATGTTACAGATAATATCAATTGGACAAATGCATGAACTGGATGAATATATTACGTGTAGTATGTATAATAAATATATAAAAATAATTAATTATATAAAATTATTTAAAATTACCTACTATCTTTAAATATATACTACTGTTATACGATAATTATATTGTGTTATATTGTATCTCATATAATGTTATGAGAATGATGAAAAATAATGAAAAGTATAATAAATAATTGAATATTTAAATATATAAATATATAAAAATGTATGAATATGTAAAAAATTGATTCACCTGTGTGGCAAACATTTCGTAAACATGGCATAAATACACAAAAAATGAATGCACAAAAAATGAATGAATACAATCCTAGCTGATACTTGATACGTATATACCTTACCATAATAAATGTTATAAAAGTTATAAATATTATAAAATTTATTCAAATGAATATATAATTGTGTGGTTTAATGAAATAACAATGGTTTGATTGATATATAGTCATTTAAGCCTGGTGGTGTGGTGGCATCCAAATATATTTGCCACCAAATTTCTTTATAGCTGAGCAAACTTTTAAAATCCCCTCCTTTGGGATCATAATTGATTACTTCAAGTATAATGAATTTGAAACGATGGTTATCCCCTTCCCTGTCTATATGTCTATAAGGTGCGTTATTGTTGTCCTTAGTTCTTATACTATATATATGGTCATAGATCCTTTTCTTTACATTTCTTTCCGTTTTGCCTACATAAAAGCTTGAACATTGTTGGCAAATACTTAAATAAATTACCATCTTGGTGTTGCAATTTCCTGCCTTTCTTTTTACACAACTTTTATGTCCATTTTTCAAATAAATGATGTTTTCTTCGGACATATATTTACATTGATTGCAGGTACCACATTTGGGATTCGTACCAGTGATTGATTTTTTATTATTATTATTCCTTTCCTTAGTTCTACTTTCCACTAGCTGTTTTATATTAGTTCCCATTTTGTATGTGAACTGTGGTTTAACTCCCAATACTTTACAAAGTTGGGAATCTTTAGAAATAATATACCAAAAATGGTTTAAAATCTTTATAGGTTCATAGGTTCATAGGTTCATAGGTTCATACTAGGCTATCTGCCCGAGGGCATTTACAAGCCTAGCCCATCGTTTTGTGGCTTACGCCACCCCTTTAGTATGGGGAACTATACCCATTATTTTGCTGTGCCTCTGTCAAGCAGTGACACTGAGGTAATCCCTGGGGTATATCTGCGATCTCCCATCCATTGGTCAAGATTTCTCTTGAATAAGGCCAGCGAGGTGCTCTGCCTCACATATACCGGGATTATGTTCCACAGCATAGGGAGTCTTTGGGTGATGAATCTATCCCTCCAGCACGTCCTATTAATAGCCGTGTCGAGGTTTAAGTCTCCCGCCCTTGTGGCTCTGATGGATCTAGATTTTTTGAGGTGAAGCATATTCATCAAATCTGGGTTTGACATGGCCTTGTATGTTAGGCAAAGGTCACCTCTGAGCAAGCGATGGGCTGAATAGAGCTGGAGTTCTTTCAGTCGGGCAGCATAGGATAGATTTTTAAGACCCTTTATCCTTTTGGTGAGGAACTTTTGTGGCCTCTCCAGCTGCTGCAAGTGTCAGGTCAGATACATTCCGAATGGGGCATTGTACTCAATCATTGGTCTGATGAGTGATGAGTAGAGGGAGACAATGACCTCCCTTGATCTAGATGAGAATCCCTTCATGATAAGGTGGGCAATGTAGAAGGTCTTCCTAACTACTTTAGCTACATGGGTGTCGAATGACAGACTACTATCAACCTGGGTCCCCAGGTCCTGATAACTTCTTCTGTGCTCAGTGGATTGCCACCTATTTGGTAGCTAGGGTAACCTTGTTTTTCCCGAAGGGTATGACTATGCATTTTTTGGCATTTAACTTTAGGCCATGGCTCTGGCACCAGTTATCCGTTTCTGTGAGACCCTTCTGAAGGATATCTGTGTCAGATGTGTTTTCTACTATGGCCCAGTTTGCAGTCATCTGCAAACTTTGTCAGCCATAATGTTCCTGTGTTTGCTTGTACTGAGAAGTAGATGCCAAACAAGAGTGGGTCTTCTGAGCATGGTGTGGGACACCACTTCAGGGTTTCTAACATATCTGACATGGCCAGCAACTCTGACCCTGTGGGTTCTTCCACCAGCCAGTTTCTGTTCCCATCTGGTGATGATTGGGTTAATATTTAAGCTGATGAGTTTTTTAATGATACCCGAAAGTGGGTATTGTATCTAAGGCCTCGCCAGATCGAGGTAGGCTGTATGGACTGCCTTCCTATAGCTGGGGGGCTTTGGTGACTGTTTCAAAAAAGTTGCAAAAGTTTTTGTTTTGCGATCTGCCTTTGACAAAGCCAAACTGGGCAGGAGTCAAAAGTCTGCAAATTCTATGTTCCTGAGTATGAGTGTGATTATTTCCCTCCTTCCGGGGCTTTGCAGATAAGGTTTGCCTGCTTAATGGGCCGGTAATTTCCAGGGTCGGTGGAGGTAACTCTTTGTGAAGTAATTTAAGAAGGCCACTCCTGGCAGGGACCTCCAGAGGTAAGAGTTTGAAGATCTTGATTAAACATGGGTCCTAGTTGTGGGTTCACCCCTCATTGAGTTCGTGGAGCACACAGCCGGGGACACCATCAGGTATGCATGGATTTTGTGTTTTTTGCTTTGGAGAGCAGTTCTCACTGGCATTTGAGTTGCAATCATTTTGCAACCATTTGGTATAGATATTGGGCCTATTGGGAGACTGATGCACTGAACCCAAGTCAGCCAGTATGTTGGCAATGTCCTGTAGGGATCAGTAATCTTCACTAGTTTTTTAACTGTTCTGAGCATATCTGGGAGTTTCCTCCCAGGGAGTCTAATGACAGCTAAAGAATTGCTTAAGGGATTGTCTTTTTGGAGTGCACCTGGAAAATCTCTCAAAATTTGCTTTGATGATTTTATGAGAGCTCTTAGTTTTATAGTGATGTGATCAAATCTTTCCTACCTTTTAAGGATTTGTCCTCCTACCTTTGTAGTAGCCTCCCTTTGTTGTAGAGTTTGTTTATGGCTGGGGTCACCAGACTGGACGCTTTGCCTTTGGTACAAAGAGTCTTTTGTTTTGCTTGGGATTGCCTTTTATCCATGCAGTCCCTGCAGGTACTGGTAGAAGTTGCATTTGTAAGTGATTCAGCGTATGTTGTACTGTTTTCTCCTTGGGGCCTGGGAGGAACAAAGTTGCTCCTCATAAAGTGCCCTTTAGAAGTGTGAAGTCGGCTTTCTGTGTTGGATTTACTGTGGTCTTTTTGGCTTCAGATAACCCTCCTGTGTAAATAACTCCTTTATAAACTCTAATTCAGAATATAATGAATCATTGTCAGATGTCATGCGAGAAGCACGAACACACTGACCTTTGAATATATTGTTTTTCAATTTCTCTGGATGACAACTAGTATACTGTAAATAATTATTGGAGAAAGTTTCTTTTCTGTGTATAGATGAAGTAAATACACCAGATTGATATTGAATAAAAGTATCTAAGTAAGGTAATCCCTTGTTGTTATATGAATATGTGAATTTTAAATATTCACTGCTACTATTCAAAAATTCAATAAAAAATTCCATGGTGTTAAAATCAGCATCCCATAATATATATATGTCATCCAGAAATCTGGAGTAATATTTTACATACTTAAAAAAGTCACTAGTGAAGAGTACGGTATCCTCCCAATGAAGCATTACCAAATTAGCATAGATGGGAGCACAAGCGGCTCCCATCGCTACTCCTTTTGTTTGTTTGAAGTGTTCACCTTCAAAATATATATAATTATTTTCTAATACTAAGGCCATCATTTCTTCCAATAATCTAATTTCGTCCCATTCAAGGTTGGAATACTTATACATACTTGCACTAAAGGCTTCAAGTCCTTGTTCTTTAGGGATGCACGGAAATAGGTCAATTACATCTATGGTAAGAAATGTAATATTGTCATATTTCAAATCTATAGGAAAATTCTTTAAAAATACCCAGAAATCTTTAACCATATGTGGGACATAATCGTATATAGGTTTCAATTTGTAGTCAATGTATTTACCTAATGGAAATGTCTTTGATTTACTACCTGAGACTATTGGACGAAAGGGGGGATAATGTATGTTTTTATGGATCTTAGGTATACCCACTAGGGTGGCCAATTCTGGAAATTTTACCAATAAAAAATCATATATCTCCTTTGTAATTCTTCCTCCTAAATAATATTCTTCAATATAAGAACCAATCCTTTGATAAGCTATATTAAGCTCATTAAGGGATATAGATGAGTAATTACCAGAGAAATGTAACAAATCATATATATTTTTTATATACTGCATATTGTCATAAATGACTATACCACCCCCTTTGTCTGGTCTCATGACTCTGATGTTGTCATTTTCCTTAAGATCTCTTATTAGTCTTTCTTCATCCTTTGTTAAATTCGCACTGGAAGCTAGTTGTTTGAGTTTGTTTGATTCTTGATAAATTTCTCTAATAGTTAAATTTTCGTACAACTCAATACTAGGATGACTGGGAGGGTTAAATCTACTTTTTGTCTTAAAAGGGGTGTCAATATATTTTTTCTTTGAAGTGTTGTCTTTGTCAGTCACACTCAAATTTTTGAAATAAATAGCTAGATTGGCTTTTCGAATAAATTTTTTAAATTCTATAATTGTATCTGTCAAATCAAACCTAGGATTCGGTACATATTTCTCTCCTTTGCTAAATAAATCAAAAAGGGTTTCATCTATATTTGTGTCGGTGTAGTTAAATATCTTGAAATTATTGTAAGTATACACATTTCCTTCTGTTTCTATCCCATGGATAGTATTAGTATTGCCTCGATCTTTTGAATGTTCTCCTATAGACTTTAATACCATTTCTTTCTCATGTATTTCTGATTCCCATTTGGGTGTGGTTGTGAATATTGTTTTCCCCCGTATTGAAAATCCCCCTTATATGGATATCTTTCATTAAGGTGAACTGTATCAAACCCTTTTCTATAGTCAACATTTACGTTCTCCCCCTTTTGCCATGTGTGTTTATAAAATTCTTCTTTAGAATGTATCTTAGGTCTCATTTCAGGCCAAATCTATTCCTTATTACTATTATAATGTTCACTATCCCTTGTGAGCTTTTTAGATTTTCTCTGTATAATATTAGAAATCCAAGTTTTAGCTTCCTGGTATTGCTTATTATATAGTTGTTCCCATTGAGAAAATAAAAGATCGTTGAGAATGTTATTTAATTTCTCTGCATCAGCTATAAGTTTACTCATTTTATCATCATTATGTTTCATTAGTAACCTCATAAAATTAAAACCACAGGTATCAAACAAACAAATGAATTCCTTTACTAATTTTGAAGTAAAATCTAAACCTAAAGGTAACTTAAAAAACCTCAGTCCCTGAGGTACTAGTTTCATTTCCAGATTCTTACTTAAATAAGCATTGTCCACTTTGAGACCATTAATGCTTTTTAACTTTTTAGCTAGAGAAAAAATCATGGTCTTTAAATTATCAAATTCAGTGTTGTCCAGTCCTGTGACAGTGTAATCACTTTTTATATCTTCCATTCCATAATTAAATAATAAAAATTCATTAAATTTATTGTCTTCAGAGGTAACATTCCCCCGTGCTGGGGAATGTACGGGTCTGAAGGCTGGTTTTACAGTACCTTTTTGTTGTTGAATAGACTGTCCAGCAATGGATGAATACGTTTTGGAAGGCACTTGTCTATTGGGTCTAGCTCCGGTTCTTGTAGCTTCCTCATTAATATCATATAAGGAGAAATCGAAGGTAAAGTCAGATAAATTGATTTTGCTACAATTGTAAGATTCATTGATGTCCAATATGTTGGTTCTTCTCACTGGACATTCACCCTGACCATTGGGTATATCTAAACTGTCAGAAGATACAGCTTCTTCATGCTGTTCAGATATGTTAATAGTCCTGCTACCTGAGCCTCCTTCTCCATTGTTCACCTGAATTACTTCTCGTGCATTACGCCCAAAAGGTAATGTAGCACTAACGGTTACTGGAGGAGCATAGAAAAGGGTTTGATACAGTTCACCGTAATGAAAGATACCCATATAAGGAGGATTTTCAATACGGGGGAAAACAATATTCACAACCACACCCAAATGAGAATCAGAAATACATGAAAAAGAAATGGTATTAAAGTCTATAGGAGAACACTCAAAAGATCGAGGCAATACTAATACTATCCATGGGATAGAAACAGAAGGAAATGTGTATACTTACAATAATTTCAAGATATTTAACTACACCGACACAAATATAGATGAAACCCTTTTTGATTTATTTAGCAAAGGAGAGAAATATGTACCGAATCCTAGGTTTGATTTGACAGATACAATTATAGAATTTAAAAAATTTATTCGAAAAGCCAATCTAGCTATTTATTTCAAAAATTTGAGTGTGACTGACAAAGACAACACTTCATAGAAAAAATATATTGACACCCCTTTTAAGGCAAAAAGTAGATTTAACCCTCCCAGTCATCCTAGTATTGAGTTGTACGAAAATTTAACTATTAGAGAATTTTATAAAGAATCAAACAAACTCAAACAACTAGCTTCCAGTGCGAATTTAACAAAGGATGAAGAAAGACTAATAAGAGATCTTAAGGAAAATGACAACATCAGAGTCATGAGACCAGACAAAGGGGGTGGTTTAGTCATTTATGACAATATGCAGTATATAAAAAAGATATATGATTTGTTACATTTCTCTGGTAATAACTCATCCATATCCCTTAATGAGCTTAATATAGCTTATCAAAGGATTGATTCTTATATTGAAGAATATTATTTAGGAGGAAGACTTACAAAGGAGATATATGATTTTTTATTGGTGAAATTTCCACAATTGGCCACCCTAGTGGGTATACCTAAGATCCATACAAACATACATGATCCCCCCTTTTGTCCAATAGTCTCAGGTAGTAAATCAAAGACATTTCCATTAGGTAAATACATTGACTGCAAATTGAAACCTATATACGATTATGTCCCACATATGGTTAAAGATTCCTGGGTATTTTTAAAGAATTTTCCTATAGATTTGAAATATGACAATATTACATTTCTTACCATAGATGTAATTGACCTATTTTCGTGCATCCCTAAAGGGCTGGGACTTGAGCCTTTAGTGCAAGTATGTATAAGTATTCCAACCTTGAATGGGACGAAATTAGATTATTGGAAGAAATGATGGCCTTAGTATTAGAAAATAATTATATATATTTTGAAGGTGAACACTTCAAACAAACAAAAGGAGTAGCGATAAGGCAGCAATACATCTATGCTAACTAATGCTTCATTGGGAGGATACTCGTACTCTTCACTAGTGACTTTTTAAGTATGAAATATTACTCCAGATTTCTGAATGACATATATATATTATGGGATGCAGATTTTAACACCATGGAATTTTTATTGAATTTTGAATAGCAGTGATGATGTTTAAAAATTCACATATAACAAAGGGATACGCTACTTAGATACTTTTGTTCAATATCAATCTGGTGTCATTCACTATATGCACAGAAAAGAAACTTTCTCCAATTATTTACAGTATAGTTGTCATCAGAGAAATTGAAAACAATATTCAAGGTCGTGTTCCGTTAACTATGCATGACATCTGACAATGATTCATTATATTCTGAATTAAAGTTTATAAAGGGTTGTTACACAGAAGGTTATCCCATTGTTATGATGGATTCCACTTATCAATACATATTACAACATGGAATGCTAGATATTTTCCTTTTGAGGGAACCATAAACTTCAGAACCCACCGATGCGACCATAATGAAGAATAACAGTCTTGATCCTTTCAAGAACATATATTTTACAGTTTAATCTAACTGCTAATTACATCATAAAGATTTTAAACCATTTTTGGTATATTATTTCTAAAGATTCCCAACTTTGTAAAGTATTGGGGTTAAACCACAGTTCACATACAAAATGGGAACTAATATAAAACAGCTAGTGGAAGAAGTAGAACTGGGAAAGGAATAATAATAATAAAAATCAATCACTGATGCGAATCCCAAATGTGGTACCTGCAATCAATGTAAATATATGCCCGAAGAAAACATCATTTATTTGGCAAACGGATATAAAACTTGTGTAAAGAAAGGCGGAAATTGCAACACCAAGATGGTAATTTATTTTAAGTATTTGCCAACAATGTTCAAGCTTTTATGTAGGCAAAACGGAAAGAAATGTAAAGAAAAGGATCTATGACCATATATATAGTATAAGAACTAAGGACAACAATAACGCACTTTATAGACATATAGACAGGGAAGGGGATAACCATTGTTTCAAATTCATTATACTTGAAGTAATCAATTATGATCCCAAAGGATGGGATTTTAAAAGTTTGCTCAGCTATAAAGAAATTTGGTGGAAAATATATTTGGATGCCACCACACCACCAGGCTTAAATGACTATATATCAATCAAACCATTGTTATTTCATTAAACCACACAATTATATATTCATCTGAATAAATTTTATAATATTTATAACTTTTATAACATTTATTATGGTAAGGTATGGTGAATACGTATCAAGTATCAGCTAGGATTGTATTCATTCATTTTTTGTGTATTTATGCCATGTTTATGAAATGTTTGACACACAGGTGAATCAATTTTTTACATATTCATACATTTTTATATATTTATATATTTAAATATTCAATTATTTATTATACTTTTCATTATTTTTCATCATTCTCATAACATTATATGAGATACAATATAACACAATATAATTATCATATAATATTAGTATATATTTACAGATAGTAGGTAATTTTAAATAATTTTAAATAATTAATTATTTTTATATATTTATTATACATATTACATGTAATATATTCATCCAGTTCATGCATTTGTCCAATTGATATTATCTGTAACATTGGGGTATTGTGATCAATTATATCACAAATACACTTATATTTATATTTATTTAGTTGTCCAGCAATTGTATCCTTAATAATACTTCTGTGCCTTTAAATTTTGTCATGTTTTTTGGGCACCAAAAAAGTTTTAAATTGCTTGTTGTGAACTAACAGTTCAGTTCTGATGAAGCCTGGATAATGCCGGGTGAAAGCACTTAACTGACTTTTGGGTTGTATATCAACTGGTTTTCGTTTGTACATTTACAGCAACTGCTGTTTTTAGTTTTAATCAGTCTCATTAAAGTGAAGATTTCATCTATCGCAGTGTCCTTGCCAGCTGTTATTTGGTTATAACGGAGTGACGGCACTTATTGCAGTATTCAGTGGAGCGGGACCACTATCGCTGTACGCCATTCCGTGGGTACATATGCTGCAGTAACTCTTATGTCGAACAGTGACATAATGTGAGTGTTATGTCTGTCATGAAGGCTGTGTATGACACAGGCTGGGACACCATCTGATCCCATTGATGTTGTGTTGTCTGCTGTGGGGAGGGCAGCACTCACCTGTTTACTTGTGATGTCTGGGAGATTACACTCTGTTGGTATGGACAGTACCACCTTAGGGGGGATGTGGGGGACACATCTGCACTGAACCTGTTTGCCAGGATGATGGCAATGTCAGTGGGTTCAGGGTATGTTTAGTCAATATGCAGTAAGACACAGCATATCAATGAGTGTCCAGCCAGGTACCTGAATCGACTGAAGAAGGCCTTGTTCATGTCCGACGTGTCTGGTGCAATTGTCCGTTAGAAGCGTGTCTGATATAATTACCCAAGTGATTGTAGCTGTCTGCTAGTACAGATCACAGATGCCTTCCCTGTCTGGGATTGTGCTCTATCATGTAGTAGCTTCCTCCATTTGTTGTAAAGCATATGAATGGCTGGGGTCTACCACACAGGTCCACTGCCATTGCAGGAATGAGTCCAGTTGTTATTTTGGATGTAACGATCCATGTGGTCCACTAGGTGTCCATAGAATGCGTATGTAAAGGATACAGCAGTCTGAGCCATACTTACCACTGACCCAGGGTCTCTGAAGGATACCACCGTGGTTTGGAGGAGTGTGACATTTTCCTATGGGAAGTTCACCATTACTCAGGAAGGGTGTGGGGACGGGATATGGATGTCCAGTGAGATAAAGTATGTTCTGCCCTTAGCAATGAGGGGTATATCGCAGGTGTGGAACATAGAGTCCCCATGTCAGTGATGATCATGTCCGATATGTTGTCCCCTCGTGTGGGTGTAGTGACCGGTTGTGCCATAGCATATGAGTGTAGAAATAGTAGCAACTGTTGGTCAAGGGTGTTGTGGCCTGAGTACTATCCACAGTCAATGTGTGGGTATTTGATGTCACCCAATATAATGGTGTTTGGGGAGACCTTCATATTGTCCAATGTTCCCAGGAAAGCTGAGTGGGGTTGCTGAGTTGGGGAGTGTGGTCTTTAGCAGTCAACAAACCAAAAGGCCGATTTGCACAATGTTAGGTGCATATGTATGGTCTGTGATGCTTTGTGCAGTGCTACCAACCCGGAGGTATGTGCATCTGTGATGTATATGGATACACCCCCTTTTTGTGTTAGCCATTCTGAGTTATGTGGTCAGAAAGCATGGTACGAAATACAACCTGGTAGTGCTGGTGTGCATGTGGGAGCCTGGACCATGGGTCTGTTAGTGCACAGATATTGCTATCCTCCATACTGAGAAGATTCCTGAGTGGGCGCAATTTGAGGGTAATACATCTGGTGTTGAGCAGCATTACCCTCAGTGTCGTGTACTCTGTAATGTCTATGAAGGTGGTTCTGTCCTTTGAGCCTTGCTTAACTAAGGCACTATGGTGGCAGCAAGTGCCCTAGCCAGTATTCAAAAGTCCAAGGCTGACAGGTGCAAGCTGTCCATAGGGAAGCTACGTGGCATGTTGAGCATGTCACCCCAGGTAGACAGACACTGTATCCCCTTTGAATAAAACCAATATGTTAGCCAACTGTTAAACATGATCAGTGTGTTGGTATACTGTGACATCATACTTGGTGAGTGTAAGATGCTAGACAAGGTCAGGGTAATACTGGGCTGGGCTGCATGATCACAGAGTTCCTCTTTGTTCCATGTCATGTGGTCCAGGGAGGAACGTATAAGGTTGTACGCACCAGCTTGGACAATGATGGAGTCAGTCCTGGACTTGCTTTGGAGTGACCTGAGTGCATGTGTTATGTGGTGGATCCTGGCACCTGAGAGACAGCTTAAACTGACTATTTCCTTGTTTGGTCTGGTGAGTGGGACGACAGTGTTTTTGACATTAAGTGTCACCTATAACAAGTGCATCAGGTGTGTTGTTTAGCCCAAAGGGCAGTGACTGTGTGGCACACTGACATTGTGAACTGTGTGACATGTGGGCATTGTAGTGGGGTAGCAGTTCTATGTGGGTCTGCTGTGGAGGTCTCTGCTGCTTAGGCAGAGTGTATGTAGAGCCTCCGAATATGTGTATGTGTGATAATGTGGTTTGTGTGCTGTCACTATCGGTGTATGTGAGACTGATATGTGGTGTGGGTGGTCACCCTCACCACCTGATAGACTATGCCAGTCATGGGTCGAGAGAACTCAGCATCCTGTATGTCAATATTGTTACATCTCCCACATATATGTGAGTGTGATGTGAGGAGGAGAGGGTTGTCTGTGTACATGAGGCAGATGTGACATTGTGTCATAACCACAATATTCACTAGCTGGATTGGAGAATGCACATTAAACCAACCCCTGGACATGCCAGTGTATTATGATGACATACTCTGTAGCCTGAGCACAAAGGATCAGTAGGGTGTTAAGTGTGTAAAAGAGTATAACCAGATTAGTGCTCAGGTTTGTTGGTGTTTTGTAAAGAGTAGTTGAGAAGGAGTCCAGACTGAGAATCCTGACATGTCCTTCAGCTATGTAATAAATAGTAATGTACATGCATATATGTGCTGAGTCAGGGACAACTGTACCTTACTGACATTGCCAACATCCTATCAGACAGGCCCATGTATACATACCCACCTCCCACAGATGATAGTCCCTGACATCATACCAGGAGATATCACATGTAGAATGGCTGAACAGCTCCCCCCAAAGCCAAAAGCATGGTAGCAATTGGATTACATTGTTTCCCAATATGTGTCATGCATGCACTACAGAACAAATAGGCCCTGCACCTGAACAGTCTTTTGAGCCTCACCCACTCCACAGGACCTGGAACCGTCAAATGTGTTACAGCAAAATAAGGCACTCCCCACATGTGTGGGTGCACAACACACCATGGGAAGTATAGTCCAGTAAGCCTATAAAGTCTGATCTGCAAGGCCATGGAGTGCATCATGGCAGATGTGATAAACAGAGCTTTTGGAAACCAACAAACACACAACCCTACAAACTGTGGTATGTTCATGTGCAGATCATGGTTCCCAAGCATGCTACACCATCTGCAAGGCAGCCACCCAGGACATACATCATGGAACAGAGCTACACATGTCCCACATAGACTTTGAACAGCTCTTCATCAACATCACAGACACATGTCGTATCCACAAAATGAACAATCTGTGCATAGATATGTGTTGACATATGAAGGGATGTCAATGTGTCCACAGATAGAACACACAATGTGAGACTCACGGGGTCCTGTACAAGCTGTTGATACCTGCCAACCTACATGGATCATTCCTGGGATTGCAAAATAATGTGTACACACATTACCATGTCCAGTCTGATGATGTCATCATCCTACAAATACACCAGGAGAACAGAAATCACCCAGTAAAGCATATAGCACGCTGTGTTAATGCTTATCTCTCTAGTATCATAACATAGTTAGGTAGGGGTTTGAGTCCTGCAAACACTGTGTGTGTGGTTTCCTTTGAGGGGAGTAGCCTTTTTGGAGACTGGAAAAACACATTAAAAGAGGTACATCCCTCTTTGGAAAGTCTGATGATGTCAGCATCCTACAAATATTCAAGGAGAACATAAACCACCCAGTAATGCATATAGTGCGCCGTGTTAATACGTATTTCTTTAGTATCATAACATAGCTAGGTAGGGGCTTGAGTCCTGCAAACGCCAAGTGTGTGTGTGTGTGCCACAGGTGGTCAATGTAGTGTGGGTTTCGCTTTTACTACGGTATGATACATGTTTCAAACAGTGTGCATTGCACACATCGGGTATCTGCGTGTCAAATAAATATGTGCACATGTGACCTCAATCAGTACATAGGTGTGAAGCCTGCATACAACATGAATACATTTGTAACCTTCGACAAATTGTGCTGCTGCTTCACAAATCATAGGTCACATATGTATGTCTGTGTCAAGCCCGGCCAATGTAGTGATCCGTGGCCAAGGACATCTCTGCCACACACACCCGTGTGTGGTTTCCTTTGAGAGAAGTAGCCTTTATGGAGACTGGAAAAACACATTAAAAGAGGTACATCCCTCTTTGGAAAGTCTGATGATGTCAGCATCCTACAAATATTCAAGGAGAACATAAACCACCCAGTAATGCATGGGGGGTGAAGGTGTGTGGTTTCCTTTGAGAGAAGTAGCCTTTTTGGAGACTGGGAAAACATATTAAAAGAGGTACATCCCTCTTTGGAAAGTCTGATGATGTCAGCATCCTACAAATATTCAAGGAGAACATAAACCACCCAGTAATGCATATAACATGCTGTGTTAATGCGTATCTCTCTAGTATCATAACATAGTTAAGTAGGGATTTGAGTCCTGCAAACGCCAAGTGTGTGTTTGTGTGTGCCACAGGTGGTCAATGCAGTGTGGGTTTTGCTTTTACTACGGTATGACATATGTTTCAAACAGTATGTGCATTGCACACATCGGGTATCTGCGTGTCAAATAAATATGTGTATATGTGACCTCAATCAGTACAGAGGTGTGAAGCCTGCATACGACATGAATACATTTGTAACCTTCGACAGATTGTGCTGCTGCTTCACAAATCATAGGTCACATATGTATGTCTGTGTCAAGCCCAGCCAATGTAGTGATCCGTGGCCAAGGACATCTCTGCCACACACACCCATAATATGTACTATAGAGTACTGTGAGTGAGGGTAATTGCCGGGGTATATGTCAGACATGTTCATACACAACAACGACTGGCAATAATGGACAGGCATTATAGGTGTACACCAGCCCTGTGGATATACATGCAGGCCCCTAATGTGTTATGTGAAACACCGAGGGACCCCACAATACCTATGGATATGTGGATACCAAGGGACAGATGGCATAACACGTGTCTGTCTGTACACATTGGTACCCAACATACATGTTGAGGGCTAATACCTATGTGGTAATGTCTGGATAGTATGTATAGTAAATGTGGATGAATATGCCATAGACGGCTTACTGCTATACAGCATATATTGGACAACAGGTATCTGTCTGTATGATACCCTTGTGTAGGATATGCGTTCCATCCAGGGAATGCAGTGTAGGCCAATGCATGCATTTCCAGATGTTGATGGACATATCCCTAATGTATTTGCATGTACCTAAGAGGGCTATATGCCATACAGGTGTGGTCCCAGGAACGTGTGGCGGTCAATACCACTGGTTACTGTTATTGTATAATACTGGAAGGATCCAACTGTAACTGAGTTCCCTACAACTGTGAGTCATTTGTCAGGACATCATCTAATGATTGGTTATAGTCATGCTGTTGAGATTGTGTATACTACCAGACTGCAGATCATTGACAGATATCAACAGTATCACCCACAGCATAGTGCCAACCCATGTCATACACACATATGTACCCATGTTAGTACATATCTGTAGTAGAATGCATACTGTCCATCGAAAGATAGCATGAGATGTTAACAATGTGTAGAACAGGGTATGTCGCACATCCCACATATCCACTATGCATGTACATGCAGACAGTGTGCACACACCATGTTCACAGATGTACACCCGCTAATTTGTAATGCACACATCACACATGTACTGTCCACTCACTAACACATGCTGGCAACACTGTACACTTCAGCCAAGTGGCACATGGGTGGACATTACATACTCAGGACTAACACTGGTGTAAACAATGCTAGATTGACTATCATAGCTGTGATGCATAATGCCTGCTTAGGTATACCTACAAGGATATCATTACATTTTCCTGTTGTCAACTTGCTGCTATTACTACACTGCTATAATGTCACCCTGTGCATCAGAACCATGTTAGCCTATTCCTGCATCAATGTTACAGATGACAGGAGGTGGCACAGGTGTCATCATATGCACAAGGTGTGTTGTAGGTTTGCTAGAGCCCAAAATTGAACCATCGAATCGCCATGTCTGTGTGTGCGTGTGTGTGTGTGTGTGTGTGTGTGTGTGTGTGTGTGTGTGTGTGTGTGTGTGTGTGTGTGTGAGGGACAACAGTACTGCATAGGCCAATGTTGATGTAATGTGTGTGTGTATGTGTGAGCCCTAGTTGTATGGTAAATGCGTGTGTGTCTGCATGTACACAACTCCATCATGTGGCTGCCATATACGGGTGGTTCTGGGACAGCCACAGACTGTACCTGCTAGGCCATACAGATCACTGTCTCCAGCCATAAACACGGTACCTGTGCCTAGCAGGGGTGCTACGTACAGTATCGGGTGCCAACCCTGACTGGGTGCTGTCATTATAGGCAGAGGTATGATGACTGGACCCATGTCCCTGCTGGGACTGGCCAGTGCCACATGCACATGGTCTAGTAGGATGGTCAATGGGCAGGCCATACCCAGCATTGCTAGGGCTGGTACTGCCACTACGGGAGCAGCTGTGATCCATGGTCCATCCATGATAACTGCCAGCTGATGCTGTTGCTGGCATGCATCCGCGTCAGCTTCTCATCCATCCTGCATGGTCCTGGCTCATGGCTAACTCATCATGGATGACATCTAATGTCTCCCTCCAATGGCTATCAATGACCTCGGTGTAATTCTGGATGGCACCGGCAAGGTCATGGATGCTGTCATTGATAGCAGTGTAATGGACCCTCTGCGCTCTTAGTCCCTGTCAGGTGTACCGTTCCATACATGCCTGTGCCTGCATTACAGCCCGGAATATACTGGAGGTTGTAATACCTCTGGGGGCACGTCTGCCAGGGGCAATATGACCAGTGGCACTCCCCCGAGAACCCCTGGACATCCGCCTATGTGGTACCGTTCCAGTAATCTGGCTATGGCTGCTGTGAGGGGATGCACGTGCCATAGGTACCACACTCTCCTGGTCAATGCCAACTGTATGCTGTCCCTCAGCTAAGGCCATTGATGATGAGGGATGTATTGGCAGTATGAGTGTGCGCATAGATGGGGTTGACCGCTGTGTAGTGTCGATTGGTGGACCAACGACAGACCATGTCAGACCTTCCTGTGCCACAATACATGTCTCATCATCTCCACTATTAGTGACATCAGGTTCCCTGCTGCATTCAACCACCCCTAACTCAGCACCTGTGGAAGGAAGACAGGAAATATACTTTACAATCTGTACGTGATGTTAGCACACATGCACACATGAACACATGCACACATGCACACATGCACACATGCACACATGAACACATGCACACATGCACACATGAACACCTGCACATAAATACACACACACACACACACACACACACACACACACACACACACACACACACACACACACACACACACACACACACACACACACCATCAAACCAACACATACACAATAGTGGGTGATGGTGGGTGACAGTATCACAAGGCAAACAGTCACCACACACTTGTCAGCATGCAGAATATGTGTTGCTCAAGACCATGCAGTGCAAGTGTAGACAGCCCTATCAAATGACATTATACATGGCTTTGATGCATGTGTGTAGTTGTTCTGTGATTGGGTAAAACCTGGAACAGAGTGTGTACATGGACACAACATTGCTGTTCAAGTATTATCTGCTCTGCAATGTCATGTGCACCATCACTCAATGGTATACATACCATGGCTGCATGTGTTATCTATGTGACACATAGATTGCCATGTCTGATGACAGTGTCTGTGTCCATAGCACATAATAGTGGGCACAGGTGTAGCAAATGCATGCGATGTACAGACATGGGATGAGTGGTGCATGTAGACGTGAAGGAATCCCAGTGCTCAACATGGACATTGTACAGTGGTTATGGTGAATGTGGGACATAATGCAGATATGTCAGTGCCAGCCATGACATGGCATGCTACACGACTGCAACATTAAACACCACACATACCCAATGTGTGTCATGTGACCTATACACCCAATAGCATTCCAGGACATATATGTGACTATTTGTACAGATGGCGACTGATGTGCAGAATGTGATACTAGCATATCTAAGCACACACACAACATGCTATGCATGGTGTGTATAGGTGCATATGTTTGCACACATAGAAAAATGAGGTGCACAGCAAAGACTGCTATGTGTAGTACTGTGGTCACTGTAACCAGATGGGGTGTAATACCATGTTCCATCATCATCATCATGCATCTTGTGGTCACTCATGGCTACTACTGTGTGACAGACCACCGCCTAGCATGCTGTATCTTAAATGCAGTGCCGTGGATACGTTTACTATTATGCAGCCACTTTGTACATGGGTGTATGAGGTGCCCAGTAGGGAGCATTGCCTCACATCACTGTGTTATGTGTTGAAGAGTGTTGCACAGCCCCATAATAGGCCTCTACCCCTGTTGTATGTCATGTGTGTGTGGATGATATGTGGGATACTGAAGTGTGACCTTAGATCTGGTGTGTGGTTATGCCATATGTAGCATGACTTTGTGTACTGCATGTGATAAATGTGTTATGTTGTGTACAGGTGTTGCAACTATGCCTATCCAATGTGCAGTACGGGGTTGCCATAACTGTGTGTCATGCTCTGTGTATTGCATGTCATTGAGGCAGCTACTGACATTACTGAGCTATGCAGCATCTCACAGCAAACATGCATGGCATGCATTATGCATAGGTGTGTTATGTGTACATGGCCTACACCTCACCTATGACATGCATATTTCATTACCAACATTGCAGGTATAACACACTCACCAGCATGAATCAGCTGCCCTGCCATCACACCAGAGGGACCTACGAGAATATGAGAGGGTTCGTCAGTGGCACAACTGTGGCATTGCTACAGTGGGTATGCTAAACTGCAGTACAACAACAGTCAACAGTCACAGGTGTAGGGATATTATTCAAACTATCCATATTGCACAACACTAAGCAGCTGAACTACTAAACACACAGTACACATCTCACGTACACATAATCTAACAATACAGTTAACTGTAATCTACAGATTGGGCATGTTACCTGCTTGCTCCAGGTGGATGTGCTGGGTGGCTCTGGCCTCCATTACAACACATGTCAGTGGTTGCTGTAGCTGTTGTCCAGGAGCCACCATGCTTAGGAGCAGCTCCTCCTCTCTGGTGAGGGGGGGGTGAATGGCCACCCCTCCACCTGTAGCAAGCTGCTGTCTTTGGATATCAGACGCATGCCACTGGACTTGTCTAATTAAATCACTGCAGTGATGGCGTACCTGCTCATATGTCCGGTTATGCAAGCCTATGTCTTTTACCAGCTAACAAGTTCCTGCCACAGTGCAGTCTGCTCTTGCTGGTGCTGGCTGCTTCTGGAGAAGAGCATTGTGTACCGCTGCAATAAGCTGTTGAGTATCACCTCTTCCTCATCTGCTGTATACGCTGGGTTGCGGTGGTGGGCCATCTGGATGAAAAAGATATGAACAATATGTGTGAGAGTGTCCTGTGTCACACTTTACACCTTCACCCACAGATATCACTTTACTGCCATATATACTATCCTATTGTCTGTCAGAGGTTGCAAACGTTCAATACCACTTATTGGTTCTCAGGCCACAACTAACTAACACTGCCTGGCAGACTCTATATATCACACCACTATACAACAGTACTCGACACACTGTTTGTGACACACTGCACGACCTCAAGACAGGGGTGTATATCACACCGATGCACAAACAGAGATGTCATCCATTGTGGTGGATGTATAGTACAGGTACAGTAGTACCAATCAAACACCCTAGTCATTGATGCCATAGCCCTGCCTAACAGATGTGTCCAGTTGTTACTATAGATGGCATACTGCTGTAACAGACTATATATGTTGCTGGATACACACATTTACCCTGTATCACAAATATGATTGCAGCCATTGTACAGGCATAATCACACACACATCAGGCAAACATACAACACACCACTGTATGCCAACACAGATGAGCATTACCTGTGTACTATATGGTACTGTCTGTCACTACTTACACACCCTTATGTCTGCATTCTGTCCTCTGTGGAGACTACAGGAAACACACATGACAGTGTTTCCAAGCAATGTGAACACACACCATACTGTGCTGTTTAAGCCTACAGCTTCAGGTATTACTACAGTTCATATTGGTGATGGATTCACCAGCAGTACCACTCACTAAGCATACATGTATTGCTTTAGCCTACAATGAGACACCACATTCGTCAACGGAGAACTATGTCACATCATCTGCCGTACTACTATGTCTGCCTATCAGTACATTACACATCAGTTGTTGTCCTCACAGCTAGGATAGGCACTACCATGCCGGCTACAACATCACACTAAGCTATCACACCTTTACAGACCTTGCACACATTCAGCGTTACACTTATGCAACCTCACATAGCAGCTATTGCATTAAGTACATGTGTGAGTGCATAGTGTCATAGGTAGGTAATATGCTATTGGCCCTAGGGCCTACTGCAGCCTAGCAATATGCTACCCTGGTCTTTGACACACATGTACTTTGATTTCACTTGCCCTTGCCAACCTGAACCACAGAGGTGTTTCCTGCGGTGTATTACCAATCTCCCACACAATCAGGGGTATTTATAACAACTGCTAAGGAGGAGCCTTGTTAGCTATTGCTATGTGGTCTATTCCGGTATATGGCATATCTCTGAGATGGGAACCTATCCCTCCAGTATGTGCTGTTTAGTGAGCTGACAAGGTTTAGGGCCCTAGAGCATGTATCCCAGAGGGATTGGGATATGTTGCCATGGTGGTTGTCACCCAGCTATGGGTGTGACATACCTCTGTATGTCCGGCAGAGGTCACCTCTTTGTGGCCAGTATGCAATACAGTGTACTTGTAGTTTTGTGAGTCAGTCTGCATAGGGCATCTGTTTGCAGCCAGTATTACCCTCTGGGGGGGTCTGTCTGTGGCCTGTACACCTGGTGTAGTTGTCATGTGAAGTATATACCACACAGGGCATTGTGATGAGTAGAGGGGAACTCTACCCTATACTTCCATAGCTGACACACCTGTTGTCATGACACATACCACACAGACAGATTACAGGTGAAGTGTGGCACTGTCTTCATCAAAGTGGAGGCTACTGTCCACCTGTGTCCCATGTTCCCTTATCACACCTTCACTGTTAGGTAGATCTCTACCTATGTGGTAGTTAATGGGTACACTGTTTTGGGAAGGTGGAATGGCACTGCAGTATCAACACGTGTCTACAGTCCATGCCTTGGTCACCACACACCTGTTGCGGTACATATGAACCCGTGTCTCTCTCTCTCACTCTATATGTATATATATATATATATATATATATATATATATATATATATATATATATATATATATATATATATATATATATATATATATATATATATATGTATATATATATATATATATATATATATATATATATATATATATATATATATATATATATTATATACATGCATATCTATACACATACATGTACACATCCATTGCTGTACACATGGATGTACATATAGGCATATGTACAGTCCACCTTTCATGGTGGGGATATCACTTATGCAACAGTTGTGAGATGTACAGGTATGTGATTAAATTGCACAGTGTTGTGCAGAATGCATGTGGGTGTCCTCAGCCCTTGTAGCATTAGCAGGCCTCACTGGCTGTAACACAGCAGATCTGACAAATCTGTCCCACAGCATTTAACCACCACATGACATATATCAACACTACCATAGCTGGCCTAAGGCATAGGCCAACTGGGCGGCCGCCTAGGGTGCCGCTCTAGCAGGGGTGCTTTTCCACTATTTATGTGGTGTAGTAAGACAAGGATGGGGGCACCAGGAAGTGTGGTAGGTGGGTGCCATGGAGCCCTTTTGCCTAGGGCACCAGTTGACCTACGGCCGCTCCTGAGCACTGCATGCTGTTTTTAAGCCACACACTACGACCTACATGGTTATATGCACATATCAACCTTCACTGACAGATATCTGTCCACCCTTCACTAACAGTTGCAGCATGTTCCTTGCCCTATGCACATGTGCAGATACAGATAGATAAATACTTCTGCCACACATGGATGATTTGCAGTGTGTAGAGTACTCCTCAGGAACATCTACGACATGCCAACACATACATGTGAGTTACATACCTTACTTTAGTATTTCCCTGCTCTCTCTCTCTCTCTCTCTCTCTCTCTCTCTCTCAGCACCTGCAATGATATAATTGCATGTGTGGACTGCAGGTACAGCCTGCTTTTCTAGGTATCTGCACTTGTGCATGTGACAGCCCCTGCACCAATTGCTGCCCACCATTCAGTAATTGCATGCAGCCTGCTGTTTGGTGATTGCATTACTCACTTTGATTGCAGCCCACTGCTATAAAATGCTAGGTTAGGTAGGCGTAGCCCTTTCAGATTTCCAAGGTGGGGCCCATGCTTGTTTGCTCTGGACACCGTTGTGTCAGTCTGAAGGTTGGTATATGTCTCTTATCTGATGCTAGGGTGGTAGCCAGTTATATGCATGTTGTACTCAAACCTGAATGTTGCTGCTTCCAGTACACACATCTCAGTGTAGACATGTACGCACCCCTCCAAATGCTAACACAGGATACATGGGAGTATGTAGTTTTTTTCTCACTTACACAATTAACTGCCATACAAATGTGGTTATTGCACTGTATTCCTGTGGCCATTATTAATCCTGGTCTGATACTGTGTGGTGTTTGTAAGGTGCTACTGTAACATTATTCCCTGCTGGGATGGCTGGTTCTCCTTTCACAGTCATGTCATGCAATTCCACAACCACTGCTGGTAAAGACCCACAGAAAAGGATTTGTGTTATACCATTCCTGATTTCCATTTACATTCCCTCATTGTAATGCATGATATAGTTATTTCAGAACCAAGTTATTTGCGTATTTGCTGTGGCTTAGTGGTAATGCATGCAGTCTATTGTGTCAATGGTCTGGGGTTCGAGACTGGCAGAGGTTTTTTCTTTTGTTGCTCAGCAGAACAAGAGCCCTGCCATAGAGTGACTAAGGCACTTTTAAGCAGTTGTAAGCAGGTTCGCATGGGTTTGCGTGATGCTTAGCGACGCTTAGCTAAACGTACACATGCGCACACTCGCTCAATCCCACTTACTACTGCTTAAAAGTGCTTAGTCCCGCTAACCCCCACGCTAATTTCTTTTAAAGAAAAGAAAATGGGGAGATAGGAAAATGGTGAAAAAGGGGGCACAAAGAGGGACACACAGTAGGTAAACAAGCTTGGGATGTGCAGGAAGGGTGTAGGGAAGGTCCATAGCTGCCCATTTTTTTAACAGCAACAGCTGTGCATATGCAATGAATTTGAAGTGAAATTTGAAACCTTCCACCCCTGGGAGAGGGGTGAGGACAACAAAGTATGTTGTACTGCCAATTCTAATTATCAGCTTACATGTTTGTCCCATGGACATGTGTGCAAAATGGGCAGCTATGTATGGAGCGTAATTTTTTTGTGGGTACAGATTGCCCTTTTTTTTTTTCAGGTGAGAGTGGGAAGTGAGGTAGAGGAAGTAGGTATGTCCAGGGAGATAGGTTGGGAAGGTAAACAAACAAGATAGACAAGACGCATACAGGGGCGGTGTATGACACATGGGGTGGGTGAACACAATTGACCAGGTCGGATGTTTGGAAATCGCAAGCCCATGAGCCCACAGATGGTAACAGTGGAACTGAGATCCCCACCCATGGGCAGTCACCACTGAACCTTCACAGCCCCGATGATGGCTGTGCTGGGGGCTGCGTAGGATGGCCAGGCTCACCCATGAGATGCGCCACTCTTGCCGCAAGCTGGCGTAGGGGATTGGCGACTGAACGCTGGATCTCCCTACGCACCACAGCCCGGACCCTTCAAAGGGTGACAGGTGGCCCTTCTCCACTCACGCTTGCACGGGGAGGGGACGAGCCCCATCCCCTGCAGTGCTTCCACCCGAAGGTGGCACAGGACCAATGGAGGAGGGGAGCCCGGGCTGGGCACCGGACCTGCTGGTGCCAGGTGCACTCGCCGACTGAGGAGGGACAGGTGGGTCCGCTGGGACCGGCCTTCCCATACGTTCTGTGATTAGGTGTGTTTAATTACAACATAAGCAAAACAGCATTCCAGATTAGTTGTAACAGCATGCAATAATATTCCCATTAACCCAACACACCAAGGGTACAACAGTTGAACAGCAAGCATAACACATCCATATATTGAACCACAGTGGTTATTCCAACAGCATGCAGAGATGTTTGGTAGCAACAGACCACCATGATTGTGGTGTTTAAACAGGGTACATGCATCAACGTGAATGCAAATACGTATAGAACAATAGGACATATGTCCCAACAAATATTTAAGATTACACATACCCATTGAGGTGTGGAATTGCATGGTTTATGCACATACAGTAGGGTGTAGAAAAAACCTCGGTTAACATCTTATAGTGACCTTTTAGTCTACACTACATTCCTAGTGACTGCAAGTGTATATCCCCTATCTGTATTATTACACTTGCCACCATACATTAGGTAGTGTAATGGGTTTGGCTAGTTCAATATATGCCTGACCTATATCTGACATACTAACTGTCCAAGATGCAGATGTTACTGCTACATATTTCTTGATTGCATTTATATTTCTTTATCTACATATCTGGGATGTTTTCACATGACATTTTCACTTTGATTTGTACAGAACCCTGCATTTCTTTACACACACTCACATTTCTGGGGAAAAAATAACATGCTACATGTGTGCCAGGTTTAATTATTCATGCCAGCCAGTAACTGACTGTTGTGGACTGTATATATGTTTCACAGCTACGAGCACTTCCATCACCCACTTTATATGGGACTGCACAACTCTGGGTTGCCAGCACCTTTTCAAACAGTACTGTTTGTATAATGCAAGGGTACAACAACATTTCAGACTCTGTGACACAGAGACACTCTGGCTTTTAGACTTTTATTAATCACATTACACACTTTTCTACAGGCTCACTCTTTTATTTGTTTTAACGGTGTATATGGCAGACATGTTTAAGACATATTATACCTTTATTAATAGGTTAGAACAATCTTTTTTCAGGCTCACTCACTTATTTTATATGACAGTGCCTGCAGAGATATTATTCCAGACATATGTTACCTTTCTTAATGGGTTACTACACTCTTTTTCTGCCTCTCTGATGTTTTTATCTGACAGTACATGCAGAGGACTTATTCAGGCAATTTTATGGCTGTATTATTGGGCTACAACACTTTCTTTCATGCTCTCTCCCATATTTTATATAACAATGCATGCAGAATAATCACTAACCTGCCTGGTGGTGCAGCCTTAGCAGCCTATCAGCATAGGCTTGCTGATTTGTAGCACGGTCACCTGCAGCTGTAAAGTAAATGAAGGGATATTGAGACATACCTATCCGTCATACATACTCCATTATCAATTCTTACATACTGCATTCCATGACTACATACTCAGTTGTGGGGCATCCCGCATCCCATGGGCCTCCTGTATCCATTGGTTTAGGCGGTCCTGCTTTTGTCTCTTCAGGTCTGCATGGTGGTGACGGACCTGCTCACCAGTCCATTGAACGCCTGTGGCACTAGTGAGGTCATGACTATAACCGCTTCCAAGCTTCTGCCTTGTACTCCATCACTTGGAACTGGCCCTGCAGGAGTCTTGACTCGTGATGGTGGACAAGGAGCCAAACCATGTATTTGGACTCCTCGATGCCCCAACGTTGCACTCGGAAGCATGTTCCCTCTCCGACACCAGACATTCTAACTGCAGATGTGAGCTACAATCAGTTATGGAGTGTATTCCCGCCTGTGGGGCTTAAATATGCCGCATTTCCCACACTTTTTTGTGATTGGCCGTTTTGTAAAATTCTCGGCTGACTGCAGACCTGCTTAGTAATGGTTAAACTACCCTTTGTAACTATATGAATGTTAATAGTGGCTGTTTTCCATATGTTGTCATGGCTTAGTGGTTCTGTACTCTGCTTCTGATGCACAGAGATCTGGGTTCGAGCCTTGTCATTAATTTTAATTTCATACTATCCAGACAGGCTAGGGGGTGTGGCTGCATTTAAGCAACTTTGCTCTACGTTGCTCCTCGGTGCCCTACAGTGCTCTGGTTGGTGCGGCGCACACATCCACGCAAACACATTGCACTTGGTAAAGCGCCATTGAACTATGGGCAACTCTATTGCGCTAGGTAAAGCGCTATTAAACTATGGGCAACTCGATTTCGCTGGGTGATGCGCTATTAAACTATGGGCAACTCTATTGCGCTGGGTGAAGCACTGCTTAACTGCAGGCAATTTTATATCAGGATCCTTTAAAATATTTATTTTGTTCACTGATACATTGGCCATTTCACTGCTTTTTAGTAATGTTTAAACATATTTGTCAGGTATTATTTCATATACTGATTTAAAAAATAAATAGAAAGGGGAGTGGTGGGACTCAAACCCTGAATGCCTCTGTTTTGTGCGAATGCTCTACCATTACACTGCTGCTATTTGGTGTGATTTGCATAAACATTCTTTCTTATGCTCTTCCATGTCAGAATTGCTAAATCTAGCTAAGCAATGGGCACACCCACGCACACATGCACAAATACGGGCAGTTATTTTGGGAATTTAAAAAAATAAATTTAATGTTTTGTGTTTTAGAACTGTGATAGGGGTTTACAATATCAGGGAGTGTGGTGTTGGGTGCAGGGACATTTGAGCAGACTCGCTCTTGTGTATTTGCTTTTTTTGCTTTTAAAACACTTGCAGGGGCATGGACATTTAGACTGCTCGGCAGTTGGACACGCCCCCTGCTTTCTTACACGGTCCGTGTAAGACTTACGGTTGAGTCAGTGTGCCCTCATGCATATTCATGGCACGCTGACATCATACCTTTCAACTGCAGCCTCCAAGTAAGACTTATTCAGTCTTACATGGAGGATTCGTGAATCCGGGGGAATGTCAATCATGTTACTCATGAGCTGATGCTTACTACTTGGAGGAGCAAGGGCAGGATGGCAGAGACCCTGTGCTTTTACTACTTTAATATTTTGGAATATGGCTGATAAAGAAGTACTCAGGATCAGACAGCACTGCACCTCAAGCATTTGGCTATAGTTGCTTTCCATACTCTCTATCAATAGACCCTACTAAGAGTTGTAATTTATATAATTTATGTAGTCACACATTTGTATATACACACATGAACATGCATACAAATGCACATTTATATGAAACTTAAGACATTTTTTTACAAGTGCTCTGCACATTTTAAGCTGGATTCTAAAAGAAAGTTATCATTCCCCATAGTGCATCAAATGAGGTCTTCAGTGATATGGGTGATTCCAAAAACAGCCTATAGTGCAATGAGTATTACAATAAGTATGGTGTATTATAATTGTGACCTCCACCTCCACCAATGTACACCAATTTCTGAAACACAATGTGTACACCACATGGAAACAAAAAGCAAGCGATAGTTTCACCACAGGATGCCATTATTTTCTGGCATGACAAAGGCACAAGGCAAATTGACTTGGAAAAAATATATATACATTTCTTATCACATTTCTAAGTTTGCAGACTCAACAGTATATTTGCAAAATATGGAACATGTTAATAATGCGGTACAGCATGCTAGGGTGCTGCATATGGCACTGGAAGATGATCTGCAAATCTGTCCTATTATCAGAAGACAACCAGCAAGGCAACAAATCTAGCTGCAGTTTAGCCAATTCTCTGATCAATAAGCTATTGATAGATATAGACTTGACAGATAGCTGGTGCCATGGTTTAAAGGCACAGAGATCACACTGGCAGTGCAGGGCTACAATGCCTTCTACACATTTAGACCCCCTCCAGCCCAGGAAGAGACAAAAGATAGAGATATCTCAGTTTACATTAAAAACATGCATACCTTAAGGCTGGTCAGTCAGTATGATGCATATGAACTTCCCAATATCCAAATTAACATAATCAAAATTCCATATCATATCATTGCAATGTACAGGTCCATCTCCATGAACTGGGAAACTCATAACACATACTTAAATATACTGAAGACACTCCTTCCCATTCAACCCAAGACAATATTCATGGGCAACTTTAACTACCCACATTAGACTAGAAATCATACGTGATCCCTAATATGCATGTGCTGAGATTCCTAGTCTTGTAAACGGAAATATCCTGGGCCAGCTAGTCCATATGTCCACTAGGGGCACAAACATCCTTAACCTGGTCCTCACAAACATGCAAGAACTTTGCACCATCCCCAGTGTATTGTCCCAATGGTCAGGTCAAACCATAAAGCTTGTCTCTTTTGAAATAAAAATAAAACCCACAACCCTAACTATCCCTTGAAATTTTAGGAATTATTCTAATGACACTTCCTACTGTTAAGTGACAACTTGACAAAGTTCCAAGCCAGTCCAGTACCACCAAACACAGAGAACACTGCTGCCTATGCAGAATTGTTCATGGCAACCCAGCAGAAACATATTAACAGCTACACAGAGACAACTGTACCCACCTGTATCAAGCACAGGACTAACACAGGCAACAAGCCATCCTGGTGGAATTCAAACATCAATAGGTTGTACAAAAAAGGAAAGCAATGCCCGGCAAGGTACAAATTCCCTCATCAATATAAACAAGTAACTCATCAGTCTTATCAAATCTACAAAAAAAAAAAAAATTCTGAGGTAAAAATAGCTTCCTAGGTCCAGGACAATCACAAAGCTTTCTTCAGCTATATCCACAACCTCAAAGGCAATACACAACAATGTGCTAACTTAATTGTGAATGGAGCCACCTGTACTGAGCCAGACGATACAGCAAGTCTACTGGCTGACAAATCTTTCTCCAGTTTTACCCCCCCCCTCTCCCAAGACATCCATCAGGAAATACCCACAACCATAACTCCCCCAGCTATCATAAGGGAACAGGTCCTGAAAGGCACTCTCCATGGCCAAGAACACTGCATTGATTGGTCCCAATAATATCCTGGGACATTTCTTTAATAACAGAGGGACTAATGGGCCCACTATAATCACTACTTAACTACAGCTTCTAAACAGGCTTTGTGCTGATGAATTAAAGATTGCAATGGCCATCAATTGACCAGGAAAGCTATTGGCCAATAAGCCTGACTAGTCTAATATGTAAAGCCATAGAAAGAATAATCATGGCTATGATACATCATGATATTAGAAGCATACAGGCTCTCGATCTAACTTGGCCTGGTTTCATCATAGGCTGGTCATGCCAACTCAAACTGGTGGACTTCTTTGAGAAGGTCACCAAAGTAATGAACTTGGGCAAGATGGTGCACACTGCCTACCTGGATCTGGCCAAAGCATTTGACACAATACCCCACCCATGCATTGTAAATAAGCTCACTGTATTAGGTATTAACCCCTATGTCACCTGCTAGATAGCCAGTTGGTTCACAGACAGACCAAAACATTAGGATAGGTGAGTCTACCTACATAAAACGGCCTGTCACTAGCAGCTCAGTGGTGATGCCGCTACTATTTGGCATCTACTTCACTGAAGTCAACATTAACATCAAAGTTCTCTGGCTGATCAAGTTCACAGGTTATTGCAAATTTTCCCCCAAGACACAAATATCCTCCAAGAAGGCATGATACAGACTAATAACAGGTGGTGGAGTCATTCTCTTAATCTCAATGCCAAGAAGTGCATAATAGTATTTTTCAGCAAGACAAACAAACCAGCACATTACTACTTTGATAACACACCCCTAAGAGTAGATCCATTAGTCAGGGACTTGGGTATGCACATAGATACTTGGCCTTTAACCATCATGTGCCTACAATAGTAAGGAATCATTCTCAAGCTAGAGTATAGCATAGCATCTAGGTCCAAAGATGTCATTGTTCTGTTATACTCTGCCTCATAAGACCAATCATTGAATAGAATTCCCCCTTCCGCATGTGCCTGACCAAGCATATGAAACAACTGGGGCCTCCACAGAGGTAGCTCACAAAAAAACACATGGTTTAGAAAACAAGTCCTAGGTAGACATCTCAAAGCCTTGTTTTTATATTTGGTCTCCTACAGGCTGAGAAGTGGCCTATGCCTGACCTACAAAGCATCCTCTGATTAAGACTTACTGGCACTGTTGCACATTGGCAAAACAAATATAATCAGAGACACCTGGTCCAGAGACCTAAACCTCACCTTTAAAATAAATGTGACATGCTGGAAGGACAGGCATATGTCTCAGAGGTTATTCCATCGCTACAACAGGCTTTTCCATCTATGTGAACCAAAGTTCTTCCCTGCATTTAATCAAGTGAATCTTGGATCAGTGGATGGGGAATCATAATTTGAAGGCAAAAAGAAAAAACTGCAACAAACCAAGTTCGAGTTCAGGTAGAACCAAAGGAATAACACAAACAATAGGAACATTCAAACTTTTAATAAAACAAAGCAAAGCTTACGGCCTTCCTAAAATACATAAATCTTTGACATCTCCTTTTCTCAGACCTATAGTCTCAGGGAGGGGATAGATAACAGAGCCATTGTCAATGTATGTGAAACAAATATTGTGTGAATATTTGCCAATGTGTAAGAGCTATATAAAATATTTGGCTGATTTCTTGCAAAAGTTGCATCAATGGTATTGTAAAAGCAACTTTAATGACTTCCCTTTTGTATGTTTAGATATAAACTCTTTATTTACAGTCATCCCTAACCAATATGGCATTGATATGATAAGGGAGTTTTTAAATATGGATACTAATATGACATATAAGAAAAGTGAGAATATCTGTATGCTGACTGATATTATTTTAAGTAATAATATCTTTCTGTTTAGTGAAAAACCTTATCTTCAGGTATCAGGTGCTGCCATGCGTACATCCATGGCTAACACCTATGCCAATTTAGTGCTTAAACAATGGGAGAAAAAATATATTTATAAGGATGATAGTTATGTTAATAGTAAGCTTTTATTTTATAAGATATTTGTGGATGACTGCTTCTTGATTTGGAATTGTGATGAAAGTAGTTTGAAACAATTTGATGAGTATCTAGAGAGTAGTACCGAATTCCTAAGGTTTAAAATGGAGTATTCAATAACATCTGTTACCTATTTGGATATAATGCTAGAAAAGAGGGGGAAGGGTATAGAAACCTGCGTGTACAAGAAACCAGTTCAAAAAATAGATACACACAAAGGAATAGCATGCATGCCCTGCATGTATTTAGGGGCATTGTAAAACGTCAGTTTCTAAGAGTTAATAGGTTGAACACCGATAATGTAAAGAACAAAGAACAAATGGAAGAAATAGCAATGGAATTTATTGATCGGGGATATGAGACAGATATAGTTTATAAAATTATGGATGATGTTTTAGATAATAGACAAGTTATTATGGCCCCATTTTTTAGTTCTAAGGGAGAGAATGTACCAGTTTTGAATACAATAAGAAGATAAGAAAATAAGTTAAGATATGTGTTGACATTTAATAATAGAACTAAAGATGTAGAAAGAATAATTAGAAAAAACTGGAATATTCTGTTAACTATGCCAGAGTTAAACCAGATAATTAGTGAATGACCTATGTTTGTATATAGGAACAAAAAGAATCTCAAGAGAAGATTATGTTACAAAGATTTATATGAGGGTAAAAATGAGAATAATTTGAGGAAGGGGACATACTCCTGCTTAAATTGTAGCTGTTGTAGGGATATCGTAAATGATATAAACTTTGTTCATCCTGCAACTAAAATAAAATATATATTTGATTGCTATGTTTGTTGCAACACCACTCAAATAATATATTTAGCCACCTGCATTCAATGTTCATGTTTTTATATAGGAAAGAGTAATAGAAGGTTGAAAGATCATATTATAGAACATAAATCAGAGACAAAGAGAAGTGTAGAAAATAATGCTCTGGCTAAACATGTATTAGAAAAAGGTATAAACCATTATTTTAAGTTTAGGGTTGTTAAAATACTACAAAAAATAGTAGAGGCGGTGATGCAAATAATAAATTAGAAAACAGAACTAGCATGGATTTTAAGATTAAATGCAGATGTATTTCCTGGTTTGAACAATGCTATACATTTGAAGCCAGTATTGCAGAAGAAACAAGTGATGCTACATTAATTTTCTACTAACTAGATACATTAATTAATTTTAAGTGTTTGGTTATATTGTTTGAAATTGATTGGTTGGGTGTGTCACATGTTTGTTAGTTTTAACTATTTAAATGTGTCAGTTGAAAATGGTTTTATATGCACAGAAGAAGGGGAAACCCGAAAGCTTTGTCTTGTTTTATTAAAAGTTTGAACATTCCTATTGTTCGTGTTATTCCTTTGAATCATAATTTTACCCTGGGTCTGGCGCCAGTTTCTCTATTAGAGGGGAAGTTTGTAAATGCTTGACCACTTATGCTCACATTTATATGCCCCACAAAACTTAAGGGACCAACAATTTTCTAATATTTGTAGGAAACATGACTAGGCTTTAGAAAGTCCATTAGGGTTATTAGGCTTGTATCTGATATGAATTTACTGCAGACATGCTTGTCTCTGTATGGGCTGCATATGGGCCATGCCACTACATTCTTAATGACAATATAAAATTCTTACATACATGGACCAGGGTGTGTGTGTGTGTGTGTGTGTGTGTGTGTGTGTGTGTGTGTGTGTGTGTGTGTGTGTGTGTGTGTGTATGCATGTCCGCGTGTGTGCATGTGTAAAGGGGAGAGACAGGGGCTTGGGTGAAAGTAACAGACATGAACACCACAGGTAAGACTGAATAAGTGCAATGTGACGGTAACACATAACAACTCCAACACATCATCAGGATGGGGTGCTTGAACTGTTGTGCCACACTGCAGGTTACATACACTGCCAGGAAAGCATCCAGTATGTACAGACAACACACAAGATATATGCCATGCTTGTCAATGCACTGGCAGAAGAATCACATGGCACCTCAGAAACCCAATAACCACCAAAGGCTGTCCATCTTGCTGTCAGTGTGTAATACCTGTAACACATGTGCAACTTAAAAACATGGGCAGAAAATTTCAGTGCCTCAAAAAAATTGTACAACCTATCTGTCAGGAATAGAAGACAGGCTAGAATTAGCAGACTACTATACTATTATGAATGTTGGTGAAGGTTTGGCAGTACATAGGGATCACATATACATATTGCATCATGTTGTAATAACAGTATTGAAAGCATGTGGTATTTAACTACAGCATGAATGTATTATGTTGATTCCATGATTACTTACTAGCAGTAAGTACATAAAATATGTCACACAATGACAAACACAGGTGTGCCTCACTATGAATGCCTGTGAATACACTTGTGGCAAACAGTGCTTTGTTACATAACAACAATCATGGCATGCATGACAGTGATGTGTAGAAGGAATGCAATTGTTGTGGAGTGTGAACAATGCCATACAGCTAAGCATTTATTCCAAAGAAAGTTATGTTGAGGTGTATTTCACACTTTCCATAGCAAATGTAAAGAACAAACCCTTAGAGATGGCATATTCTCCTTGACATCTACAATATAAAAGTTTTTTAGTGTTTGACACAAAAACTCTTATTTTTGAAATTCATTTTGTTGATAGGGATAGCCCTTGAAAATGTTGTTGCACTTGAAAAAACTAGAGATGACATTGTGAAACATTGAACCAATAATGCCTCACTACCTACATTATTGTACAGCAACAAGCGAGTCTTAACAAGTTGTCAGCTATGTCTCATAGGTGTAACATCCTATATTGAAAAACAGTGCATGATGATTTAGTACCAAAACCATAACTGAAGTAAGTAGATGTTCCTGTAAAGAAATGCAGTGCCTATGGTTACCCAAAATGCTTTGCATTTATATGTAAATTAATACTAATACCTTAGCTGCCATCATTTTGTAGGTGTAGAAAAATAAGTTGATAGTGACACTAAAACATAAAAAACAGGCAGTAATGTTTGTTTTATTTTTAAATCTCTTGCAACTTTAACATCAGCAGTGTACCTAGACTTGAAATTAACTGTAAAACAGAGATGTATGAGAAGAATAAAAATACACTGTAAGGAAAGTACTATGGCAGATGATCAAAAACATCATACATTTGAAAAATAGATGAGGTTAGCTAGGATAAAATAGAGTAAGAAGCTTTGAGTAGCACATTATAAAAGACCATAAACATCCACAGTGTGCTGTGGACAGCTCAGTGGTCCTCAATGACACTGCCTAAGAGAGACACAACAGCATATAAACTGGGATAACTACCATGATAACATTAGCATAAAGTTGCAGGTGGTAATGGTTTATGCTTCAGTCTTGAATGCCCATACCACATGAGGAAACTTCAACCCTACAGTGTTATACATAGAATCTAGTCATGGGACTTGTGTGGGATGAGGCACACTAGGGGTCTGTGCACTTGTAGTTGCTGTACTTCATGAACTTTCAGTTTGGGTCTGATCATGGCAACCGATGACAGCTACAAATGTACACTGCAGTTTAGGCACTATGGATAACTGAGAACTGGGAGGGTATGCAAGAGGAGTTCCCACTCTACCCAATGGTGGCAAACTGATGATGCAAATCAGAGCATGTCTTCTTCTTTCAGCTGCTCCCATTAGGGGTTGCCACAGTGGATCAACTGTTTCCATTTCTTCCTGTCCTCTGCATCATGCTCTGTCACACCAACCACCTGCATGTCCTCTCTCACCACATCCATAAACCTTATCTTAGGCCTTCCTCTTTTCCTGTTACCTGGCAGCTTCATCCTTAGCATCTTTTTCCCAATATACTCTGCATCCTTCCTCAGCACATGTCCAAACCAATGTAATCTTGCCTCTCTGGCTTTGTCTCCAGCCCTTCCAACCTGGGCTGACCCTCTAATATACTTATTCCTAATCCTGTCCATCCTCCTCACACCCAGTGCAAATCTTAACATCTTCAACTCTGCCACATCAAGCTCTGACTCCTGCCTTTTTGTCAATGCCACTGTCTCCAACCCATATAACATAGCTGGTCTCACTACCCTCTTGTAGACCTTCCTTTTCACTCTTACTGGTACTCATCTTTCACAAATCACTCCTGACACTCTTCTCCACCCACTCCATCCTGCCTGTACTCTCTTCTTCACCTCTCTTCCACACTCACCATTACTCTGAACTGATGATCCCAAGTACTTAAACTCATCCACCTTTGCCACCTCTACTCCCTGCATCCTCACCATTCTTCTATCCTCCCTCTCATTCACACACATATATTCTGTCTTAGTCCTGCTGACCTTCATTCCTCTTCTCTCTAGAGCATATCTCCACCCTCCAAGGTCTCCTCCACCTGTTCCCTACTCTCACTACAGAGCATGTATGACCCATGAAGTACTGCAGCACTGCTCCAGCACAGCTGAGACACGTTGCTCTATATAGCATGCAAATGATGCCACACTCTTTCTATATTCAGCAAGTTCTGCCATGACCTCAGCATTCCTGAGCTCCTGGCTCTCATGCAAAACCTGGATGCCCAGATGTAATGGGTACCATGATCAGTTGCCCAAGCAACTA
>NC_056725.1:915770899-915835899 GCF_019279795.1 Protopterus annectens | reverse complement strand
ACACATAGCTGTATTACTTTAAATGTGTTGGTAGAATATGGACACAGTATAAGTGCTTAGCAAGCAGGGTATATGGCTTACCAAGTAGAACTCACACCTCCAAAGACAATTTCTTCAAAGGATATTGCATTCTTTTCCCTGCTTACTGTTTTGAGTGACATTTGATGACCACCACTGCACTGCAACAGGTTGTGTTGATGCGTTCATGAGGACAAGTTGTAATATATAATTACCAGAAGGTTACACACAACACACACCCACACACACACACACACACACACACACACACACACACACACACACACACACACACACACACACACACACACACACACACACTTTATTTAATCATAAGTATTGAATGGAAATTAGAATGTCACATGCAAGTGTGGCTTTATGCATTTAATCATGGTAAAGTATTGTATCCACACTCCATAACTTGTTAATATCAAGCATGTAGTTAGCTGCTTCTGCTGTCTGCAATCTGGCACCCCTCCAAATAAAAACAAAAAAAAAAGAAGAGGAAGTTGACAAGCATAAAAAAAAAAAAGCTGTGGCTGCAATCGTATTAAGCAGTTGGTGCTGTATATTCTACTCTGCCATGCATGTAACACTACAAACTGTAACACGTCAGTTTTGACTACAAATACATAAATGGCAGTATGCACTAAAGAATGATCAGGATCAACCAGTTGTACCTCCCACCACTTCTCGCTCACTGTAGCTGCCCATTTCTCCTTACACTAGCTACCCTACTGGTTAATGTGTACATATGGTTTGTAGGATGCATCATTCATTATAGACAGCAGCAGAGACGCCTCTTACATGAATGCCTGTTGGCAGCCTGTGGTACACAATGTTCTGCTTGTCTGTGCTATCACACACGCACGCACGCGCGCACCCACACACACACAGGATACAAACATAGATATATTTGTATTCTGAGTCCTGAACATTCAAATGGTTGCCATCTGTAAATCTACTAATATACTGAGAGAGTGATAAAAACTGAAAAAGATGCAGTTTGAGACATATCTACATGTATATATGTATGTGTGTATATGCACACAAATATCCACACAAAAGGGCAAAAAAGTGAAACAAACAAACCATTAAGTCAAAACTGCAAGGAAGACTCAACAAAACTAGAGATTTTACTGTATAATACCTTAAACCTTCAGCAGTGGAGGCCCATTTGATATATGCAAATACCTTCTCACACATATACCAGTGTTTTAGCTACATGACTTCTAAATATCCATGACATGGCTTCTAAATATCAATATCCATGACATTTTACTTTTATGTCTTTATGGGTACATTCAGAACAATAAAACCAAACTCCACTAGCTTTAAATGTGCCTTGAATCATACTTGTTTGTGACCTTGTCAGTAAAACATAAGTGGATTGCTTGGCTATACCTTAGAAACATAGGGCTTAAAGCTCAGTTTTTGCCCATAAACATTAAGGTGCCTGCAAAATATCCCAAACGACATTGAAACAACGGGTAAACATGTTATGCAGACAAATCTTTCATTAAAAACTGAAAAAAAGATTTGTCCAAGCTAGAGGGCCGGATTCACGAAGGCTTGCACGGAGTCTAAGAGTAGTGTAAGACTCCATGCAGCCTTCGCGATCCAGGAACAGGCCAAAGTCCGTGTAAGAGACAAGCTAAAACGGCTCTTACATGGAGTGGGCGTGGATAAGCAAATCACCTCACTTGCAGCTGAATAGCATGCAAATGAGGATGATTAGCGATCCAGGAAGCCCAGAACAGCCCGTGTAAGAGCGTTGAAATGTACCAGTTGACAACTGGCATGCCAATGGCCAAATATGTGGCCATTGGCAAGGTAACCTGATGCAAATATCTTAAAATATAAGCCGATGTTTAAACCCAGCGCAGCCCCGCGCAAACGGGCTGTGCTGCATAAAACATAAAAACGAAGGTTATAAACCCACAAATGTGGGTTTTATGCAATACATGGAATGTCAATGCAGGGACCAGCAGACCAAAACCAACATGGCCACCGTGTAGTGGTTGCTAAGGGGGGAAGCTGAGTCTAAGACATGTAACTAAGCATTAGTAGGCAATCTGATGCAAATGAGTGTTAGGATACTGAATTCCACTGTCACATAGCAAATGAGCACAGTCTGAGTAGTGTAAGAGTTACAGAAGGGGGAGGAACAGAGTAGGAGTTAGGTGACATCACAGGGGGGAATGGTAGAAAGAAATGCAGTTCATTGGAGGTCAGAGTTACATGACAGATGTCAGACAGATATCATGGAAAGAGGTGTGCCACTAAATAAGCATGAGAAAGCCAAGAAATGGAAGGTGTACACTGTTGCCTACACCAAAGTTTCTTGCTGGGCGTGCATGCACACGTGTGCGCGCCATGAAGCGCGAGTAAGGCAGTGTGCACGCGTGTAAGGCAGACTGAGCATGTGGGAGCATGTTGGGGGATGTTTAACACTGTTTGCACGGGTGTGCACGCGTTTTAACCCGAATAAGCAGATTCTGAACCGTGTAAGCATGTGTGCGTGCGTGTAAGCCACTGTGAGCGTGTTTCTGCTGGTCTGCACGGCTCCTCCCTGAGGAAACAGAGAGGAAAAAGGAAGCAACAGATTTAGTAGGAAGCTAGCAGGGAATACTGCTGGAGCTAGCAGGTGAAAACAATTAGAAGCAGGCAATTACACAGGCAGAATAGTAGCCCAGCCCAGCACTTAAAACTCTGCAAACAGCAGTGCAGGATGTTTCTCTCAAGAGACACTGCAAGACAGGAGTTAAGTTATTAGAAATGAAAACTGAAAAAGCTGAACTCAGAGCAGAAATGTTAGGGGCTGCCATAGCTGTCATAATGAGACATAGGCGACTTGCTGAGGGTGGTGACAATGCAGATGGTGCCAGACAACCCACAGTGAGGAGATGGAGAAGAGTGTACAGGCCCAGGGTCACCTACCATGGGTTACATGAGCTGGAGATAGTAGAGCACTATAGAGTGGACAGAGACCTCCTGCAGCAAATAGTGGAGCTGTGCAGGCAACGCCTCACACACAGAACCAACAGAGGGGAACCCATCCCAGTGGAAACCAAGGTATGTGTTGGCCTAAGAATACTACCAACAGGTACCTTCCAGAGACCAACTGGTGATATGATGGGGATATCACAGGCATCAGCCTCCAGGGTACTGCACCAGTTCCTGGATGCCATGTCAGCACATGTCAGTGATAATGTATATTTCCCCAATGCCCGTGAGGTATTGGCCAGCAATATGCGTCACTTCCAGCAAATAGCGGAATACCCTGAGGTAGTGGGTGCAATAGACTGCACGCACATACGCATCAAAGCACCAGCCGGTGAGCGGGGTAGGGCATACATCAACCGCAAGGTCTTCCCCTCCAACAACTGCCAGGTCGTGTGTGATGCCCAGGGCATAATAATGAATGTGTGTGCTGGCTGTCCTGGGAGCTACCATGATTCCCACATCTGGCATTTGATGCAGCTGTACCAGACATTTGCCAATGGGGACATCCCACGGACACCTAGTGGGGGATGCAGGTTATGCACTGGAGCCGTGGCTGATGACACCCATCAGAAACGCACACACACCTGAACAGGAATGCCATAATGAGGCACACGCACAAACACGTAATGTAATAGAGCGTGTGTTTGGGCTGCTCAAGTCATGGTTCCGTGTCTGGACACATCTAGTGGAGCCTTGCAGTACACACCAACTACATGTACCCAAATTGTCATGGTATGTGCTATGCTACATAATATGATCTTGCGAAAACAGCTGCAGCAGGATCAGCATAGGGCTGGGCCAAACAGCCCCCCACCATTGCCAAGGCCATCACAGGCAGAGCGTGACTCGGAGGAGGAACAACCTGAGCCTGCCCCAGTAGGCAGAAGGAGGCATGCCCAGTATGCCCTGGCCTTGGCAAAGAGGCAACGATAGCACATACACTGGCTCAGTAGGAACCCTGGGAATGATAGCCCCTCTGACTCACTCAAATAATAACATGGATGCCTACAATGACATGACCTGCTCACAAACATGTACAGGGAAGTGTAATATGCATCCGACAGAGGCAGCCCTGCAGCACCACCTGAGGCATGAATGCCATGTGTTAAGTAATGTAACACCATGTACTATATGCACACCTGAGGACCCTGACTAACATCCTACCCTCACCAAGCATCATGCCACAATATGACAATGAGATGATCAAGTGCAATAATTGACTGAAGTATCGCAGTTAGTCAAAGGGGATCCAATGTGTGCCAGTCTGGGATGACATGCTGAGCATGACATGATGCTCCACCTGCTAGGACTGGCATGCACCTATCAGTGCAGGCCATATGGATACTGGCAAAGGCTGTTGTTACCCACAGTGTGCCCTGAATAGGTAAGGCTCAAAACACAAACCTATCTCCATAGGTATCAGAAGGGATAAGAATAAGATAAGGGATAAGTCGAAACAGCAACATGCATGCAGTCTAAACTCACCCAGTATGGAGAATGTTGATATCTGCGCTGTAACAGAAAACCTGAGTCAAGGCTCACAACAGCACCCTAACACTACCAGGTTACACCTCATACTGTGCTGTACAGCCTCAAAACATGGAACAAGCTACAAAAGGAGGGTGACTAGCAAGAATTGTCAAGGATAACCACACCCCCATGTTGGTACCACAACAAAAAGCAGCATGCACTAGCCATGGTCAAGTAACAGTGGCTAAAACTGCCCCCCAGTTTATAGCCTGCTACAGACTACTGTCCCAACACCAGGAACTGCACCTGGCCTATGCTGGAATACATGAATATATCAAGTCCTCCAAACCACATTATATTGGGTGACTGAAAATACCCAGACATAGACTGGGAGCATTATACTAGCTCCAACAGTGTAGGACAAAAGTTCATAGAATCCATAAACCAAAAGGCCCAGGAACAACGCACCACTCCCACAAGAGGGGTAAGCATACTGGATGTGATAATCAGCAACATGGGTACTGGATGGCAAGATGAGAAGTGTATTGCTCACTGGTAAAACCAGACCATAGAGTAATCACACTGGATATACAAATCCTGACCACAGTCCCTGGCCAGAAAACCACAGTGGAAAACATGTGTAAAGCAATATTTGCACTCCTCCAAACTGATGTGGAATCCATTAAAGGTCCTGTGCAGGTGCAAAATATGGGCCACACCTCAGAACCTGTAATACAGCCATTCCATGAACACTGCCAGGAATGCTTGGATTATGCAATCCTAAATTAAAACAAGACACAATGCCATACACGCAGGCATCTGGCATGGTGGACACCAGCCATAACCAAACCATGCAAGAGAATGAGGAAGCTACTACATGATAGAGCAAACATAAACAATGAAGTAATCACTGATCAGTAGTATGGCAATAAAATCTGTCCACACATACAATCCACTAAGGCCAGCCACAACAAGTTGAATCTGTGAATCCTGAGGCAATGTTACACCTGCCCCAAGTACACAGACAACCCCAACTCCACCCAAGAAATACAAATATATGTGAGAGATGCAACCATCTATCCAAACTGGAGGCTGAGCTCCCTCAACTCAGTACTCCCAAAACTAGTCAGGAGGAGAAGGTAACCACACACACCACAAACACAGTCCCACATAGACCTATCACAACTGCAAACCAAACACATAAACACAGAAAAACATTCCTGGAGGCACAAATTACAAACACAGCACACCAACAGAGGCCTCTAAAGCAGACACCCAATCAAACAACCTCCAAACATAGCACATGCAACACATAGTACACAAAGCTGGTGTGCCAAACAGTCACAGGCCAGAAGGAGAAACAACATGCCTGATACAGTTGTAATAGGTGACTCCATAGTCAGACACACTGCTGTCCCGCACACCAGACTGAACAAGGGAAAGGGTACAGTAAGCTGCCTGTAGGCTGCCACAATATGCCACATAACAGAAGTATGCAGGTCACTCCAAAGCAAGTAGAAATATGATGCAGTCATAGTCCATGCTGGTGTGAATGACCTGAGATGTACCTCCCTAGACTACATGAAAAGAGACATAGATGAGCTCTCTGATTATGTAGTCCAGGCCGGTATGACACTCACCGTTTGCAGCATCCTACCCTTACCAAGAATAATGCCACAGTACAAACACGGAATGATCAGTCATAGCAAGTGGGACACTTACTGGTGTCATTCCAAGGGGATCCAATGTCTGTCTGCTTGGGATGTCATGCTTGACAAGCCACGCAGCTGTTCTTGGGATGGCTTGCACCTGTTACCCTGGGCGTCTGGATATTGGATAAGGCCTTTGCCACCTCCATAGAGCCTTTTGTAGGCAAGGCTGAAAAGACTGACCCACCACCCTAGAAAACATAAGTGGAAAGAAACATAAGGGTAATGCTGACCAATGCCAGATGTGTAAACCCCAATATGCATGCTCCCAAGGCCATCCCCAGTATGGAGAACATTGATGTCTGTGCAGTGACAGAAACCTGCTGCAAGCCTCCTGACAGCACACCAGCACTACCAGGTTATACCACATATCATGTGTCATGGCCCCAAAACCTGGAACAAAACATAAAAGGAGGGTGAGTATCCATATTCAGCACAGACACCCATACATCCAGGTAACTGACAATGCACAAGGCATTGGAGTCCACCCATGTGCAACTAACTGTAGGCAAGACTGCTGTACAGTCTGTAGCATGCTACAGACCACACTCTCACACACAGGAACCCCACCCAGCCATCCTGAAGACACAGGACAGTATGAATGTCCCACCAAATACCAAACAAGGTACCACAAATTACCACATAGGTGGTAAACCATTATGTATGGAAGGAGTAACCAGGGACCTAGGGACACAAGTGGACAGTAACCTGTTATGTGACACCCACATTGCCAATGTGGCTGGGAAGACTGTCTACATTTGACACCGTATCAGGAAAGGATTCACATCTACGTCAACAGAGGTCATTGTGCCCCTATACTGTTCTCTTATCACACCCATAATCTAGTACAATGCCTCATATGGGATGTACCTTACCTGACACCTGCAGCAGTTAGAAAGACCTCAAAGGTACCTCACCAAGAGGATAAAGGGTCTCAAATATATGTCATATGCTGCCTGGCTGTAGACACCCCAGCTGAATGCAGTCACATACTGCCTACACAGAGGCATTGCATGCCTGTTGTAGAAGGCCATGCCCAACACAGGAGTAATGGACATGCTCCACCCCAGAAAACTCAAAGCCATCGGAGCTGTGAGAGTGAGAGATGTCAACCTCAACAAATAATGAAATAGGATGTGCTGGTGGGACAGATACATAATCCAGAGGATCCCCACACCCTGGACCAGAATCCCACTCCATGTTAGGCAGAGCCCCTCACTGACACTCTTCAACAGGAATCTTGCCAAGTGGATGGATGATTGTAGAGTTACACTGGGGTCTTCACTATGTCATGTCCAGACAGAGGCACAGCAAAGCAAATCATAAATGGCCATAATATTCACATAGCAAAGTGGCAAAAGCCACACACTCTGGCTAGGCTAACAAATGCCCTAGGGTGGATAGCCTAGTATGAACCTATGAACCTATGAAGATACAAATTGTACAGGACACTAAGGATAATCCCAAGGCTTTCACAACTGATGGTAGGAACCATGTTGGGAATTCACAGATATGCTCTGAATCACACAAATATCACAAACACACACACACATATTGCCAACATACATCCTGACAGGTGCAGTGCAAACCCTCCCCCCCGAATGCAGAATATCTATCCCAGCAGACTGCTGGCCCCCTGACATTGCAGATGCTGAGGTAACAGCCAGCATCTACAAAGCAAAACACACAGCAGCAATAGTATGAGATGGTGTCCTGGGCTTAGTGCAACATGGACTCCAAGATGAATGGAATGCCAAATCACACTACTGCTCAATGTCAGCCTTACCACAGAATATGTACTCAAAGAGCAGTGTACAACAACAGTGGTCCTTCTCAACAAAGGTGTTGCCTGAATGGATACTGAAAACTACTACCCCAGAATCCAGAGAAGCTCGGTCTGCACAGCTATGGAAAGGATCAGCATGTACCACAGACATAAAGATATTGGGGACCTACTGACACCAGACCCTACCCAGTGTGGCTTTCTTAAGTGCAGATCCTGCCCCTAAACATGTTTGACTCAATTGAAACAGTTATTAAGGTCATTGATGAGGGCAATGTGGTCCACACAGCATAGCTGGACCTTGCAAAGGCTTCTATACAATACCCTACGTGTTCATTATAGATAAGCTCACCAGCTTAAATATAAACCCCTATGTCAGTAGAGGGGTTGCAAACCAGACCAAGGACAGAACAGACATGGTCAGACATGCTGCAGCCATGTCAGACTACAAACCAGATATAACTGGCATCCCACAAGGCTTGGTCCTGGGATCTCCCTCGTCTGGTATATATGTCCCATAGGTACAGGCAAACATGGAAGGACTGTTTCTGAACATGTTTGCAGAGGACTACAAACTGCTAGTATGCGAATATCACACTCTGCTAATGTGTCTGTCTTGAGTATCATAACATAGTCAGATAGGGGTTTGAATCCTGCAATTGGCAAGTGTGTGTTTTTGGTTGAGGGGGGTTAGTGTGTGTGAGGAAAATGTCCCTTTTGGCAACTAGGTGAACAGACTACAGGATGCACATTTCCCTTTCTAAACACTGTTCAGCTGAAGGCCATGGCTCTGGCACAAGTTGTCTGTTTCTATGATGCCCCTTTGGAAGATGCTTATGTCAGCTGGAGAGTCGACTATGGTGGCCAGTTCGCAGTCATCTGCATATTTGGTCAGCCACAGTCCGTCCGTGTTGGCCTGTACCTCCAATAAATATATACCAAACAAGAGAGGTCCCAGGACTGAGCCTTGTGGGACACAACTTGTAACTGGTTTGGAGTCTGGCATGGCTCCAGCAATTCTAACCATGTGGGTTCTGTCCTTGAGCCACTGTGCAATCCATCTAGTGACATAGGGGCTTATATTTAAGCTGGTGAGCTTCTCTAGAATGCCCAAGTGGGGTATTGTTGTGAAGGCTTTTGTGAGGTCCAGGTAGGCTGTGTGAACCACCTTCCCCTCGTCAATGGCCTTGGTGATGTTTCAAAGAAATCAACCAGGTTAAACCTGGTAGTGCTGGTGTGCTCTCAGTAGCCCTGAACCAGGCATCTGTTACTGCACAGATATCGATGTTCTCCATACCAAGGAGAGTTTCGAGTGCATGCATCTGGAGGTTTAGACTTCTGGTGTTGGGTAGCATTACTCTTAGTTTCTTATCCCTTGTGATACCTATGAAGGTGGGTTTGTCATTTGAGCCTTGCCTAACATTGGCACTATGGGGGTAGCAAGAGCCTTTTCCAATATCTGAAAGCCCAGGGGTGACAGGTGCAGGCCGTCCCTAGCGAAGCAGGTAGTTCAACAGAAGATGAATATGTGAAGGTGTAGTGCCTGTGATTAGTTAGCAGTAGCATATATGACTGCTCACGTGGACACATGTCAGGTAAGTCATATGCACTGTGTCACAGGCAATGTACATGTGAACAGGACAAACAGTGACATCCTGTCAAGTGGGACATGGACATACATATAGTAAGCTATGCAGATGGCACTAGGAGTCCACAGAAGCTCTATAACTATGCATTGCAGGTGTGATCAGTATTCCAGGGTAATTGCAAGCAAACATGCATGCAAACAAAGCTACAGTAAACAGGGCTGCATGTAGTCCATTGTACAACAAACAAGCTGTACCAGTTCCAGTAGGTAACACTGCAAATATGCAGGCACTATGCACATGTACATGGAAATACACGGGTCAGATGGCTAGGGTCCAGTCTCAGTGCATACAAGTGTACAGACCATGTACTGTCAGGATGTACAATAACTGGATGGAAACCCATGTGCTCATATCTGCAGTAATACACATGTCAAATAACAGACACTGAGCCTTCACTCAGTGGTTCCATACTTAGTAGGATGTATGCTACCTGGCCTGCCACCACAGTATCCCTGACATATATGGGGGCTCTCCCTCCTGTGACAGTTAGTTTTGTGTGTTGGGGCTGTCTAGCATGGAATGAGATGTGAGCATGCAGTGCTAGGGTGATGCTGTGTGTCCTGTACCAGTCGTGTAGTACTGCACACATATCAACATCCTCAAACATCTGCATTGCAGAGTCCAGTGTGGGCAACATGCCACTTGCAATTTACATGTCCATCATTGCGTATTGCTACATTCATTACCTTATCCCCTGTGCTACCTATGTATGTAGCCTTCTGTTGACATCATTACCACCAGTATGCCAACATGTGCAGATGATACACTATGGTACTTACCATGGGTGTAGACAACAGGACATGACAATCACACACTTACTGCATCAGGCATGCTGTGATATACCCACAATTAATTCAGCACACAGTACTGTTAACAACATGATGCTATTACTACACATCTATGTGGTCACCCTGTGCATCAGCAACATGTTAACCTGTACCTGCACAGTTGTTACAGATTGCAGGAGGTGGCACAGTTTCATCATATGCACAGGGTGTGAACTTGATATGCCTGAGTCAGCCACTGATACCACCAATTGACATGTATGTGTATGTGTGTTGGTGAGGGACAGCAGTAGAAGGTGGGGCAATGTTGATGCAGTGTGTGCGTGTATGTGGTAGCCCTAGGTGTTGTCAATTCGTATGTGTGTATGGATGCACACAGTTCCACCTCATGGCTGCCATATACTGGTGTTTGTGGACAGCCACAGACTGTACCTGCCAGGTCATATAGATCAGTGTCTCTGGCCACGGACATGGTACCTGTGCCTTGCAGGGGTGCTACGGACCGTATCCGGTACCAACCCAGACTGGGTACTGTCATCAGAAGCAGGTGTTCATTGACTGGACACAGATCCCTGTCGGGCCTGGCCAGAGCCACGTGCACGTGGTCTCCTGGGGTGGTCTGATGACAGCACAGACCCAGCATTGCTGGGGCTACTGCTGGCACTATGGGGGTGGCCACAGCCCTGTTGTCGTCTGCGACGACTGCCAGCTGCTGCTGTTGCTGGCATACGGCCACGTCGATGCCTCAACCGCCCACCATCGCCCTGGCTCATGGACATGTAGTTGTGGAACCGGTCTAATATGTCCCCACAACATCTGTCTATGAAATCGGTGAAATCACGGATGGCAACCGCAATGTCACACATACTGTCAGTCATGGCTGTGCGACATGCTGTCAGCTCCCTCAGACCCTGTCTGGTGTACTGTTCCATACGTGACTGTGCCTGCATGACAGCCCGAAACATAGCTGAGGTTGTAAGCCCTCTGTGGGCACGTCTGACAGGGGCAGTACGCCCACGGATGCTCCCACGAGAACCCCTGGACATCTGTCAGCATGGTACCATCTCTGGGCCATGCCCATGGCTGCTGTGTGGGGAGGCATGTGCCACAGATACCACATTACCCTGGTCAATGCCCACTGTATGCTGTCCATCACCTAGGGACATTGGTGACAAAGGGTGTATTGGCAGGATAACTGTGCACATTGATGGGGTCGACAGCTGTGTACTGTCAATCGGCTGACCAATGGCGGACCCTGGCATACCTTCCTGTGCCATTACACAGATGTCATCATTATCAGTACCCACGGCACCTGATTCAGGTTCCCTGCTACATGACACCAGAGCAGCACCAGAACCTGTGGGAGGGAAACAGGAAACACAGTTTACAATGTCTACACATTACCAGTGATGCACACATGCACACATGCACACATGCACAGGTGCACACATGCACAGGTGCACACATGCACAGGTGCACACATGCACACATGCACACATGCACAGGTGCACACATGCACACATGCACACATGCACAGGTGCACACATGCACACATGTACACATGCACACATGCACACATGCACAGGTGCACACATGCACACATGCACACATGCACACATGCACAGGTGCACAGGTGCACACATGCACACATGCACACATGCACAGGTGCACACATGCACACATGCACAGGTGCACACATGCACACATGCACATGTACACATGCACACATGCACAGGTGCACAGGTGCACACATGCACACACATGCACACATGCACAGGTGCACTCATGCACACATGCACACATGCACAGGTGCACACATGCACATGCACATGCACACATGCACATGCACAGGTGCACACATGCACAGGTGCACACATGCACACATGCACATGCACACATGCACACATGCACAGGTGCACACATGCACATGCACACATGCACACATGCACACATGCACACCTGCACAGGTGCACACATGCACAGGTGCACACATGCAGCGTGCACAGGTGCACATGTGCACATGCACATGCACACGTGCACACGCACACATGCACACATGCACACATGCACACAGTTTCACACAATTGTACAGTACTCAGTATGTGTGATATCAACACACAGACACAGACACACCTACATGCATACAAAGAGCACTACTAAGTGAGCCAAATAGTACTATTACTATCAAGACTATTACAGGAATCGTTAATACACACTCACCAGCATGGATAGGCTGCATTGCTGTTATACCAGAGGGACCTGCAGGCGTGAAGAAACTAATGTCAGTGGGCACAACTGTGCCATTGTTACTGAGTATGATACAGGTCAGTAGTACAACAGTCGCCTTTCACAGGTCAGCTGCTAATATTGAGGATATCACACTTGCACATTAAATACTATGGTGACAGCTACAAACCAAGGACACACCTCACACATGCATTAACTACCAGTGTACACAACAGTCAACTATACATATGGCATATTACCTGCACGTTCACTGTCTTTGGCTCCAGCCTCCATCATAATGCATGTCTGCTGCTGTTGTTTTTGCTGGCGGACTGGAGCCACTACACTCATGAGTAGTCCCTCCAGTCTGGTGAGTGGGGGATGTGTAGCCACCCCACCACCTGTGGCGAACTGTTGCCTGTGGATATCTGATGCACACTGACGGACATGTCTGATTAAATCACTGCAGTGATGTCGTACCTGCTCATATGTCCTATTATGCGTGCCTATGTCATTTACCCGACAGACAAGGTCTTGCCACAGTGCAGCCCTCTCCTGCTGATTCTGGCTGGTGTGGGAAAAGAGTATTGCATAATCCCGCACCAGGCTCTGGTATATCTCCTCATCCTCAGCTGTGGAGTAAGTGGGATTCCGCTGGTGGGCCATGTACCTGAGAAAGAAAATAACCTGATATCAGCAATATATGTCAGCAGAATTTGGCACACATACTACACATGCTACTTGACTGTTATGATACAACATATCTCACATATGTAGCATCTGTCTGTCTATTGGTGGATACACATGTAAATGGCCAGGTATCAGTGCTCAGCCAGCAACTGTGCAACAGTACCTGGCACACTCCATACGACATACTACCAAACCCCAGCAGTCAGAACACTGATTCAGGTCAAGAGCACCTCCTCACTCTGGGAGTTTGTATCTAGGTACTGTATGGCCTACATCATCAACTACTGTGAGCTGAACACACACTGATTGCCTTGGATATACATATCCCACCTCCACCACCAGCACAAATGACTATAGTGAATAACATTACAGATGCAAACTTTACACTTTGTAACAGTGACATGGTATCCTTTCAGCCCACTGGGCCAGTGGCAGATACAACCCACAATGCTGACCCCTACACAATTGCTTTCTACAGACATCTCCGAGAATGCATGGCTCATGCAATCCCATATATGACCAAGACACTCTCCATAAAGGGACAGCATCCTGTCTGGTGGAACCCAGCCATAGACAGATTGTATTACAGAAGATGGAAGCTACTGCAAGACAGAGCATAATTCCATAAAGGGAGGGCATGTCTGAGCAGCACTAGTAAGGATCTATTTTCCATCATACAAACATCCATGGGCAACTTTGAGAGGGAAATCAAGAGGGACACTACAGATAACCAGAAGGCCTTCTTCAGTTATGTTAGCAACCTGGTCAGGATCCATCCTCTATGCCCATAGTTAGTACACAACAACACATATTTCACTGACACCACAGATATTGACAACATTGTGGCAGACAGGTTCAGTGCAGGTGTCACCCCGCCCTCTCCCACAAAATAAGACATAGTTATCCCAGTTGACTGTAACCTCCCTGTCATCACAGATGTCCAGGTGAGAGCCACCCTCAGGACAGCAGAATACACAACATGAATGGGACCTGATGGTATCCCCAGTTGCATGCTACATAAACTCTGACAGGAGCTAAACACACATATAGAAGTGCTATGTAACACTAGCCTGACTACAGGATATGTACCTGTACACTGGCAGACAGCAGCAGTGGTTCCACTCCACGAAGGAGGCACCTCAACATACCAATACAATACAACACAATACATTACATTACAATACAATACTATACAATATGCTATTGCCCCTGGGACTACAGCAGCGTACTGTTCTGCTACCCTGACCATTGTGACACATGTGGTGTGATGGTACCTGCTGCTGTCACACAGTTACACAGGGTGACTCATATGGCATATTACCTATCTGGCTAACATTCAGCAGGGGTATGTGTGACATGTACTCATGGGGAGTCTTGCTTCTTAACACTGTGTGGTTTATTGCAGGGTATATATATATTGATGTACATATATTGCTATAGATGTGGAGAGGGGGGACACAGAGGGGGTGAGAGTGACAGAGGGGGTGGGACAGGCTGTGTTGAAGGTCGTCATATACAGTCATACCTGTAGATAGTCAGATCAGTCTGCCTATGTATAAGTATCTACATATATCTATATCTGTATGTGTGCATTACATATATATGTTTGTACAATATTCTATCTACATCTGTCTGTGTATTCCTACATCTCTCTCTCTATGTATGTATACATATATGCATATATATATATATATATATATATATATATATATATATATATATATACATACATATGTTGACATACATACGTATCCATATGATAGACAGGTATATCAACATGTTTGTCTACCATACTGTATACACACACTAACATACTGCTAAACATACATAACTGTGAAACCTACTTTGTACATGGAACTACAACCTACAATCAACCAACATTGATATGTGCACATAGATGCTCTCACATACAAATGTATGTACAGCCTTCACTGATAGTTGCTGTACGTCCCCTGCCCTTTACACATCTTCATATACATATGGATACAGACCAATGACACATATGGAGGGTTCACAGTATGTAGACCTTTATAGTATTACTTTACATTACCTGTGTTTATCACAGCTGCTTGTGTTGCCATCTGGTTCTCTGTCCTGCTGCTCCACTTCCCAGTTTTCAGCTTTCAAGTGGCTGTTGCTGAACAATTTGTTTGTGTCTGCTTAATTGCAATTTTCTCTGTCTCTGTCTCTCTCTCTCTCTCTGTCTGTCTGTCTCTCACGTCCTTCTCAGGGTGCAATGAAAGTATTGCATGTGTGGACTGGGAGTACAGCATACTTTTGTAGGTATCTGCATATGCCCATGTGATGGCCTCTGCACCAATTGTTAGCCAGCATTTGCTAATTGCATGCAGCCAGTTGTGTACTGATTGCAGTTCTCACTGTGATTTCAGAACAGTGCTATAAAAAGGTATGTGAGATAGGCATAGCCCTTTCAGATTTTAAGGGCAGGGACCATGCTGTTATGCTGTGGACAATGTTCTGTGAGTGTAAAGGTTGGTATCTCTCTCATATTTCCAGGTGTGTTGTAGATTAACATTCCTCCATTCATTTCTCCAGTTTCCTGTACTAACTGTGTATGTACACTGACACCTACAACTACTACTACTGTTAATGTGTGTGTGTGTGCTTTCCTTTCACTTTTGCTTGCACTTTGTTGCTAAGGCTTCAAAAGTTGCCCTTTACAGTCACTACTTGTATGCCTGCTAGGTGTCCTGACTGTATTGTGCTGCTGTAGCTTTCCTATTTTCCATGTACATTCACACCTTGGAATGCTTGCTATATCTGCTAGGGTGTTACAGCATGCAGTGTGGTCTGGCCATGGTGTGGGCCTTGACATCTATTAAGGTATTTGAGTATGCTGCTGAGCAGGCCCCAGAGACTTTCAGGCTCATCTGTTATGTGCCTCATGGAATGGTACATATCAGTGGGGTACACCCATTAAAATGTCTGGTATGCTGCAGCTGTGACTGTGGGTTAGCATGAGCATATGTATTACTACACTTTTTCTGCCATGCAAGTGGTGAATACTTTCAGGACTCCATAGTTACCATTGCATGTGTTACACCTTTCTGCCTACTGTTTGTACATTTCACATGGAGTCTGTGGGGCATCCCTGTAAGTCATTCACTGTTGCTATGTCTAGGCTCTTAACTATTCAAATATGGTGGTGTCAGACCCGTCATGTGTACAGATATTTGCAGGTTGTCCACATTTCTGCCTCATATTTTGGTCAATATCTCATGCACACCTTTTTCTGGCAAATCACTCTGGGCTCAAGTCAGAATATGGTGAAAAACATTCAAGTTTCAGACTTCATACCCTTCCAGACATCCCACAAAGTGCAGACCCTGTTACTCTCTGAACCGTCTGCGTTTGTTGTAACATTATTTGTAATGTGTCCCTGGTTTTGGGCCTTTGCTCCACATATTTTATTACTTGGTCCAGATGTGTTCCTGTAAGAGGTTGTGGGGTATGGGCAGTGATTATCCTGCTGTGAGTATGTGTGTGGCTTGCAAGGTGCTATAGTGACATTATTACCTACTAGCTTCCAACTAGCATGGCTGTTTCTGTTCACACACTACTATTGTGGAAATCCACTAGTTTTGATAGTAATTCTAAATGGCATGCTTTGTGTACTACACATCTATATTCCCTTTACATTCATTCCTACTATTACATGATATATTTATTTTAGCACAATATTCTTGTATAAGAGTCATGGCTTAGTGGTAAGTCATGCAGACTACTGTTTCCAAGGTCCTGGGTTCGGGACTGCCAGTGGGATTTTATTTTGCTTCTGAACTGACTACAAGACCTGTCAATCAAAGTGACTAAGGCACTTTTAAGCAGTTGTAACCGGGTTAGCGCTGGTTTGCACGGAGCTCACGCATGCGCACTGGCGGTTAGCTCCGTGCACACAAGCGCACACCCGCTTACACCCACTTAAACGTGCTTACTCTTGCGCACACCCGCGCTATTTTCTTTGAAAGAAAAGAAAATGGGGAGACAGGAAAGTGGTGAAAAAGGGGTCACAAAGAGGGTAAGACAGTAGGGAAACAAGCTTGGGATGTGCAGGGGGGATGTAGGTAAGGCCCATAGCTGCCCATTTCTTCATCAGCAACAGCTGTGCATATGTATGTAATTTGGTGTGACATTTGAAACCTTCCACCCCTGAGAGAGGTGTCAGGACAACAATAATACTTGTTGTACAGCCAATTGTAATTGATAGGTTCCATGTCCAGCAGACATGTGCGGAATGGGCAGCTATGTATGGGGCGTAATTTTTTGTGGGTACAGTGTGCCCTTTTTTTTTCAAGTGAGAGTGGTATGTCAGGTGAAGGAAGTTGGTACAGCTGGGGAGGTAGGTTGGGAAGGTAAACAGACAAGACAAACAAGACGCATACAGGGGCGGTGTATGACACGTGTGGGGGGGTTACGCAATTGACGGGGATGGAGGTTTGGATATCCAGAGCCCATGAGCCCACAGATGGCAACAGTGGAACTGATATCCCCACCCATAGGCAGTTACCACTGTTCCTTCACTGCCCAGGACGGGGCTGTGCTGGGGGCTGTGTAGGCGGGGCAACAGGCATGCCCGTTAGTTGCGCCACCCGTGCCTCGAGCTGGCGTAGGGGCTCGAGAACAGAGTCCCGAATCTCCCTACGCACCACAGTCCGGACGCTACGGAGGGTGAGTGGTGGTTCTCCTCCGGCCACACTTGCAGAGGGGGGGCGAGCCCCATCCCCTGCAGCGCTTCCACCTGCAGGTGGCACAGGGCCACTGGAGGAGAGTCCGGATTCGGCACTAGTGCCAGGTGCACTCACCAGCTGAGGTGGGAGAGGTGGGTCCGCTGGAACCCGCCTTCCCTGTCATCCTATGTTTTGCATTATGTCATGACAGTTTGGGTTAGTGACATATAATACCATTCACAATTAGTTGTAACAGCATGCATTAGTATTCCCATTAACCAAACACCCAGATATTCACACCACTGAACAGCGTGCATACAACATGCATAATTTGAACAGAAATACACAGTCCAACAGCATGCAGGGTTAATTGATGGCAACAGGCCACCAGGTGTGGATGTATGAACAGGGCAGATGCATCAACGGACATGCAAATATATATGACCCAACAGGACAAACGTCCAGGGGTGTTAATTGTGATTGCACATACCATTTTCACATGGAATGGGTTATATGTGGTTATAGGGTGGGGTAAAGAAAGTAATATTAACACCTTCGAATAACAATACATATGCTGTACATTTCTAATAGCTACAGTTATATACACACTACTGTTCTAACTACAGTTTCCTATATGATAACTATTTCAACTTGGTGATAGGACTGTTACTGCAACATCAATATACATTTTATGGTTCTTCATACACATTCATATCGAGCTTTGTTCAGCTACATCATCCTGCTACATTTGCTTTATATAGCTGTAGACAAGTGTGGATGTTTGGTATATCAGACAATCATCCTATCTGCATATTGCAGACTGAGAGCAACATATCCAGATTTTGGGATAGACATTCCAGATGCAGCAACACTTTGAACAGATTTTGCTGTTTGGTTTTGAATCTCACATGCATTTCATGCTGTCTTGACTGCAGTATACTTTATTCAGGGGTTATTACTACTGTATTGCTGGATTCATGACACTTTCTCACACTCTCTCACTTGCTTTCATTTTACTATTCAGGATGGTACTTCTAGGCTTTATTGACATGTTTTACCAGTAGTTATTACAATCCTTTCCAGCAGTCTCACTTCTGTCATGTTTCAGTATTTCCACAGGGATATATTTCACACATGTGATTTCATCATCTTCTGCAGCTATACTTTTCAGCCTGCTGCAGGTTGTGTACTATTTTCTTACAGGTAGGGCATTTTTCTTTCAGAATATGTCAGACAGTTTCATTTTCGGTTTAACTTACAGGCTGAAACACAGTTTTGTAATCAAGCAATACTTGCATACACTTCCACACTGTTACTTGCAGATTTTATTCCTTACTGACTACACTGCACTCTTTTGCTGACTGTCATACTTTTATATTTCTTTACAGTTACTGGTAGTGGATTACTGACCTGCCTGGTGGAGCAACCGCACCAGCCTATCGCCATAGGCTCTGCGGTTCGCAGAACGGACACCTGCAGCTGTAATATAAATGAAGTAATATTGGAATACACATCTCCATAATATCAGCTAGTTTAATTTCTTACATACATAATTAAATGTTACTTACTCAGTAGTGGGGTGTTGGGTGTTTGCCGGGCCTCCTGGATCCAAAGGTTCAGTTGGTCCTGCTTGCGTCTCTTCAGGTCCGCATGGTGGTGACAGACCTGCTCACCAGTCCTTGGAATCCCTGTGGCACTGGTGAGATCATGAGCCAACTGGTCCCACGCCTCGGCCCTGTATGCTCCCCAGAGGACCTGGCCCTGCATAAGTTGGGCCTCATGATTATGGACTAGGAGCCAGACCATGTACCTGGACTCCTCAACACCCCACCTCTGTGCTCGAAAGCAACTACCCTCTCCTACTCCTGTCATTCTGCCTGCAGGTTTATTCTACAATCGTTTATGCTGTGTATTCCCGCCTATGGGGCTTATATAGTCCGTTTTTCCCGCACATATCTGTGATTGGCCATTTTGGAATTGTATCAACTTCAGTAAACCTGCATTGTCATGCTCCAGTTTGTATTCATTCCTATATATTAGCTATTGTTGCATTTCTAGGTACTGCTGTCATGGCTTAGTGGTTTGGTACCTTGACTATGGTGTATAGTATCCTGGGTTTGAACCTGGCCACTGCGTTTTATTTTTCATGACTGTCTAGACATGCTGAGGGGTGTGTCTGTGTAAAGGCAGTTTTGATACGGCTTGCTCAACGTTGCCCATCGGTTAGCTCGTTTGCATGGTGCGCAGCTCCGCGCAAACGGGGTACGCTGGTTTAAGCCTCATTTGGCTATAGGCACGCATATTACGCTCAGCTCAGTTAGGGGCACATAGATTTAGCGTGTTAGACCACTGCTCAGCTACGGGCACTCATTTTGCACCAGTTAAACCACTGCTCATCTACGGGCACATGCACTCACTCTGTTAAACTGTAGCTCAGCTATGAGCACATCTGGCATTTTTTCTTCTCTTGTTACCTCACATGTCTTCAATATAGATGGGCTATTTCATTACATTTTACATAAATTGTGGTTTTATGTGTACATATTTGTCAGAGACTTGTTTCCTGCTTATTTTGAAAAAAAAAATTGGTGTTGTGGGGGCTCGAACCATGAATGCCTGCTCTTCAGCCAACATCTCTACCGCTATGCTATTGCTTTCTGGCTTATTTTGCCTATTTAGTTCTTATATGCTTTCCCACTGACTGCTAACTGTAGCTATGCTACGGGCACGCCCGTGCAAACGAGCGCACTCACGGTTAAACATCTTTACAATTTTAAAAAAATATATAACATGTTCATTTATATATATTTTATGTTCATAGTCTGTGGGGGCATGTGTTGTGTTGTGTTTATTCACATTTCCGTGGACTCTGTTGTGGGTGTTTACTTTGGGCACTTTTACATTTCTGGGGGCGTGTCCGCTTGCAGGGCTCAGCCTACGGACACGCCCCCTACTGTCTTACATGGACCGTGTTAGACTTAGGTGTGATTCAGCATGCTCTCATGAATATGCAGAGCATGCTGACATCAGTCCGTTTAACTGCAGCCTCCGTGTAAGAGTTATAACTCTTACACGGAGGCTTCATGAATCCTTGCCAGAGTCTTCATTGTGTAATACCTTAAACCACTTGTAGTGGAGGCCCAACTTTTGTGTTTTTGTGCATGCTTTAAAACTCCTGTGCATTTCATCAAACCCATGGCTTGCTCTGTCCTACATGCTCCACATTTAAAAGCATACTGGTATGGTACACAGTGCCATGTAACAAGTGATTGTATTCTACACTAGTTTGTCTGCATGTGGCCCTTTTGACCACTGTTGGGTTGTATTTGTACAGTTTTTCAACAAAGTCGTGCTCATGTCTTTGAACTCTTGGTAGGTTTGGCATGTCCTTCAATGACATGGTTCATGTATGTGGTATACTAGTAAACTTTTGTGTGTGGCCTATGGTGAAATATTTTTGGATAACATATTGCATGACATTTTCAAGTATTTCACGTGTCAGTATTAAGGACACTTGTGACTCATGTTCCTTCATCACCATTTCACATGATGATGTATTTCTGCACATTCATTTTATTGTTGCCAAAGCCACACACACAAGGGAATGTTTTGTCACGTTCTTACTGCCATGGCAAAAGTTGCAGTGTGTTTGCATTTCTGTACATACATGCACATTGTCTGATTTCCATTATGTTATAATCCACCCATACTTATGTTACATTTCCTACTATTAAATAATACTGTGTTGAATACAAGATTTACACACAAATGTACTACACATGTAGTTAGCCCCCCACCCTACAAAATCTCCCATTATAATGCAGCAGATATGTCAGTGTATAGCTGAATGCATTCAGCAGTTTGTTCATGTTTCAGGACATGCTTTGACACAAATTGATGTGTGACACATGTCTGAAGACTTCCCCTGACATGCATTTCTCTGACCTTGATGCACACTCCACAATGGAAATCGTGTACAACTGTGCTATTCACTGATAGTCAGATTCCTACATAGACATCATTGGTTGCATATATAGGCCACCATGTACTGGCATGCTTTTGTATACGTACATGTGCAATGTGTGACAGTACATATTTGGTACAGTTGCACATTATAATTTCAGAGCTGCTTTGCAGTAGCAGCAGATTAAGTTTGCATGATTATTCATTAGTTATTTGCAGCACAATTATTACTGACATACTGGTGTACAATAACACGTCTGTGCCCTGCCCATAGACCGCATAAACTCATTTGTTATGCCTGCACATAGTCTTGCATGGGAGGTGCCATATGTGAGAAGAATAGCTAGTCCAATTGGCACCCAGGGCTTCTCCCTGATGTTCCCTGATCTGGCACCCCTCTCAACTTTAAGTTGTGGTAAAAAAAAAAAAATAAGAAATGATGAGTATTTTAATTTTTTACCAACAAATGCATTATTGGCATTAGATTTTGAATGCAAATAAAGAAATAAACCACACATGTAGCATTAAAATGCTTCTGCAAATGCATTACCTGCATTCAGTTACAATACTGATAATGAAGATTTTGCCACTGACATGTTGTGCCTGGGGCAGCTGCTGTCTTCATCTCACTCTAGCTACCTGTCTTGACAAACCATAGAAGTGCAGTACAGTTACCATGTTAGTGTGGGTACACTACACCTGCAGTACCATATGTGCAGTGCACATTAATTACTGTAACAGATAATGTGCATTTCATACAAGTGAAATTACTTCCAGTATATCAGGAAATGCAGAAATGTACACCTATGATATGCATAGAATGGGCCTGATTAATATGCACCAGTGGCACCTGATATTCAATAATTTTGTAGAATTTTGTTGCACCGCTCCGTATTTGCACAGTGATGACCCTTTACTGTACCAGATGCATTTTGTTGCTACCTTGACAGAACACTAATATGTGCTACTTATTCATGTTGTGATCTACGTAGCCCAGCACTGCAGGTGCATTATGGTTTAGTGGAAAGATGTCTGCCTCCCATGGCTATGATTCAATTCTGACTTCTGGTCCTATGAACCTTCTTGTGTCTACATCATGATCAGATGTAACATATGCCATTTGTGTATATGTCTAATTCCCCATATATATGTGTTTGTGGTGTGGTGTCCTTTTTGGAAAGTATTGCTATATGTATTGTGCTATCACTCATTCTTGATCCCCAGTGAGGTGCACACCCACAGTTAACAATACTGCTGCAATAATGTTGTTTACATTAGTGCATTACATTGCTTTGTTGGTAGGGTGGATCATGCATAGATTGCACCCCTCCCTTGATTGTGCATGTCAGTACCATTCCATGACCCCTCCTGTTTTAGCTGCCTGTTTTATTGTATGTGTGCCACACCATGTCCCTTTGTATTGCACCACCCGGAGTTTGTATAATGTGGTGTCTTGTATGCTTTCTGCTTCTTTCCAACCCAATTATCATCTGACTTTTACCAACAGCTCACCAGTCCTTCTTCCCACCAAGCAAACACATAAATAAACCTAAATAACCATGCTCCTCATACCCTCCCTCTGACTTTCCTTTCCTTTCTTCCATAAGTGTCAACCCTCCTCAATCTTACCCCACTTCTACTGTCCTATTTATCCCACTCCCTGGAGTGTGTGTGTGTGTGTGTGTGTGTGTGTGTGTGTGTGTGTGTGTGTGTGTGTGTGTGTCTGTGTGTGTGTCTGTGTGTGTGTGTGTGTGTGTGCGTGTGCGTGTGTGTGTGTGTGTGTGTGTGTGTGTGTATATACAACACATGCACCACTCCCCAGAATAACTTTTAGGGATATGGCATGCTATGTCACCATTTTGTTTTATTTCCTCAGCTACCAGGTGGATTCCACAGCATTGTAACACTGAGCATAGTACAGCTCAACAAACAAGAGACATACTGGTATGTTCATAGCAGTTTACTACATAAATTAAAATATATAACATTACATGCATACACAAATTAAAGTATATAACATTACATGCAACTTTTAATGAATGCATTCGCCACAGCTGTGTAAGAACAAGATGCACTTTTTAAGTATCTGAAACATATATGTGTGTTATGTCACATAAGTATGGCATTTCCAAAGCAGACTGTTAATTTAATTGTACTGCAAATTTCTGTCTACTGCACTAATGCATTTCATTCATTTAAGAAGAGAGATGATAATTAGTGATCAGCAGTATGGTTTCATGCCAGGAAAGAGCACTACAGATGCGATGTTTGCTCTGAGAGTGTTGATGGAGAAGTACAGAGAAGGTCAGAAGGAGTTGCATTGTGTCTTTGTGGATTTAGAGAAAGCATATGACAGGGTGCCTAGAGAGGAGTTGTGGTATTGTATGAGGAAGTTGGGAGTGTCAGAGAAGTATGTAAGAGTGGTACAGGATATGTACAAGGGTAGTGTGATGGTGAGGTCTGCAGTGGGAGTGATGGATGCATTTAAGGTGGAGGTGGGATTACATCAAGGATCAGCTCTGAGCCCTTTCTTATTTGCAATGGTGATGGACAGGTTGACAGACGAGATCAGACAGGAGTCCCCGTGGACAATGATGTTTGCAGATGACATTGTGATCTATAGTGAGAGTAGGGAACAGATGAAGGAGACCCTGGAGAGGTGGAGATATGCTCTAGAGAGAAAAGGAATGAAGGTCAGCAGGACTAAGACAGAATATGTGTGTGTAAATGAGAGGGAAGATAGAGGAATGGTGAGGATGCAGGGAGTAGAGGTGGTGAAGGTGGATGAGTTTAAATACTTGGGATCAACAGTTCAGAGTAATGGTGAGTATGAACGAGAGGTGAAGAAGAGAGTACAGGCAGGATGGAGTGGGTGGAGAAGAGTGTCAGGAGTGATTTGTGACAGACGAGTACCAGTAAGAGTGAAAGGGAAGATCTATAAGAGGGTAGTGAGACCAGCTATGTTATATGGGTTGGAGACAGTGGCATTGACAGAAAGGCAGGAGTCAGAGCTTGACGTGGCAGAGTTGAAGATATTAGGATTTGCACTGGGTGTGATGAGGATGGACAGGATTAGGAATAAGTTAGAGGGTCAGCCCAGGTTGGAAGGTTTGGAGACAAAGCCAGAGAGGCAAGATTACATTGGTTTGGACATGTGCTGAGGAGGGATGCAGAGTATATTGGGAAAAAGATGCTATGGATGAAGCTGCCAGGTAACAGGAAAAGAGGAAGGCCTAAGATAAGGTTTATGGATGTGGTGAGAGAGGACATGCAGGTGGTTGGTGTGACCGAGCAAGATGCAGAGGACAGGTAGAAATGGAAACAGTTGATCTGCTGTGGCGACCCCTAATGGGAGCAGCTGAAAGAAGAAGAAGAAGCACTAATGCATTTCCTTCACTATAGTTAAGCCAACTAACTTAATATTCAGATCTGTCCTTTGATTTTTGATGCTAATTCCATAGATAATTTACTTTACGCATTACATTTTCTCACATATTCCTTCCACTGTACTCAGTGCAATCTTAAGTTATGCACCTATCTTTTAGAATCCAGCCCTTTGTCTGCTGTTCTTAATTCTTAATATCACTACAACCAAAGGACCCCTTAAAAATAAGATTAGTTGTGTCCATCTCCTTCTGAGACATCGCTGTGATCTTTCAGTAACATCTGTTGTGCTTCTGAGCTGGAAGGACAGCTTTCCAGAAAGCTACATTAAGGACTACTATTTTGCAGAAAAAAATCTAATAACAAACTTCACAATCATGAACATATAACGTGGATTAAAAATAATTCTGATTGTTTCATGACATACTGGATTTGTAAAACAGATGTTATGATGGAATGAAATCTCAAGAGCTTTCTCTAGCTTGGTGTACTTTTAACACAGGTTAATAGAAATATGTATTTAGTAGTTCTAATACTGATGATTATAGCAGTTGAAAAGCAATACAGTTAAATCACATTGGTTTTCAAGAAGCAGATCTCAGGCAAAAATGTAGACCTACATATATTTGTCTTTTCTTTCAAAACAGCCTGCTCCCTAAAAGGACCTCAGACACAAATGGCCCACGGTCATCTTCTTTAAGACAATTTTACAAATGGCAAACAGGGACTATTAAAACTATTGAAATATCCTGTGTTCTTATCAGGAATATGCAGCAGTTTTGTAACAATCCATTTCATATATTTCACTGTTGTATGATATCAGAAACATCTTGCTGTAGCCTTTAAATACCGTGACATTCACTTCCCATGCTTGGTTTCCAAAATGTTTGACCTTGTAAGATTTGTGTGTTAGATTTTGTTTATTTAAAATGGAATTAACCCCTACATTTCCATAGTTTCCACAGTGAAACAGCTGGCTTGTATTTTGTTCATTTTGTACGGACTCTACCAAGTAAGCTGCAACTAGAATTAATTTAGTAAACATTAAAATTTGCATAAAATAAAACAGTAGTACTATGACAGAAATGAGAGGAGATGTTACATGCAGTATCCAGTGACAAGAGGAACTCAGAACAGCTCAGGTACTTCTATTTGATAGCTGTTAATGCTTGTGATATACAAGCAACACTCTTACAGTATACAAATGAAAGTTGATGGATATCCAAACCCGTCCCTTCATTGTTGCTACATAATAGTAGTCTGTGTACTGTACAGCACTATATTATGCTATATTATACTGTAGTGAGATCTGCTACTGAGGTTGGTATGCTCAATGCCTAGAAGAAAAGGAGTATGTAAATTCACTTGAAGAATAGAAAGAGATCTAAATCAATTAAGAAAGGTGACAGTGTTGCAAAATTAATCAAACAACTCAAAACAAATCAAGAAATAACAATATCTTAAATTTGATCTCCTCAAAGTATTGGACAAATGCTACCTTGTTGTATTGGCTACCCAACTGACAACGCTACTAAGACAGTATAAGAATGTATCTGATTCATCTCACCTCACTGTTGTGACCTTTACTGGGAATGGAGCCTGGAGGTCTCACAGTACAGATGGCACCATAGGGAAGCTAACTTCAGAATAATGGTGAGCATTTTCAGGGAACATCAAAACAGAGTCTATTATATCACAGACTGGAGACAGACACCATCAGATAGAAGCTATTCAAATGTATCAGATTTGTGCCTGAACATAATACAAAAGGCCAGTGCAAATGATCAAATTAACTGAGATATCATGAAACATCAAGAAGAAAGGCATTTTCCCTTTTCCCCTCTAAAGTAAGTTTTTTTTTTCTTTTCTGTTGCAACATCTTCTAGTTTTCTTTCTTAAGAAGGCCACGCTGCACATAACATTTTTTTTTGCTTGTTATGCCTAATTGTGCATAGTATACTTCCCCACGAAGGAAAGCTGAGACTGACATCCCTTAAGCAGAATAGACATTTTATATTGATGATGTCACTTTAATGATACTCCCACAGCTGCACAAACATTTTTTGCTGTGACTGTTGTTTTGATTGCTGTTTGACTGAGATGCATGTGCTTGCAGTATGATTCTGGTGCAATCTGCTTGACTTCTTAGTGCAAGAAATATGAATAAAGCCTAAAATAATTGGGGGACAAAGGCCCAAAAATAAGGACAGATTTTAAATATTGCTCTTATAAACTTAGAAAGTTGCTGGAACACTTGAATTTGTGTTACAATGCATTTTCTGAAGCATATGAAGTGTAAAACAACTCAAATGGATGTCATTATTTAGTGACTCCAATTCTCAGTGATTTGCTAGTAAACCACAAATTTTATGGCAAATAGACCAAAAATATGAGGCAAAAATCTACACATTCTGCAAAAATCTGAATAATTGATAGGCATGTTCTGTTGTACATTTTCCAGGATATTGGTAAATCTGGCTTTGACAGAGCACTTCAGCCCTCATGCTCTTAGTAAAATGTTACTGAGGATTAGCTTGCGATTGAACCATTTGGGGTTTTAGTCTTCTGTTTTATACAAAGTGATAGAGCTCACAGCCCTCATGCTCTTAGTAAAACGTTACTGAGGATTAGCTTGCGATTGATCCATTTGGGGTTTAGCCTTCTGTTTTATACAAAGTGATAGAGCTCACAGCCCTCATGCTCTTAGTAAAACGTTACTGAGGATTAGCTTGCGATTGATCCATTTGGGGTTTAGCCTTCTGTTTTATACAAAGTGATAGAGCTCACAACCCTCATGCTCTTAATAAAACGTTACTGAGGATTAGCTTGTGATTGATCCATTTGGGGTTTAGCCTTCTGTTTTATACAAAGTGATAGAGCTCACAGCCCTCATGCTCTTAGTAAAATGTTACTGAGGATTAGCTTGCGATTGATCCATTTGGGTTTTAGCCTTCTGTTTTATACAAAGTGATAGAGCTCACAGCCCTCATGCTCTTAGTAAAATGTTACTGAGGATTAGCTTGCGATTGATCCATTTGGGTTTTAGCCTTCTGTTTTATACAAAGTGATAAAGCTCACAGCCCTCATGCTCTTAATAAAACGTTACTGAGGATTAGCTTGCGATTGATCCATTTGGGGTTTAGCCTTCTGTTTTATACAAAGTGATAGAGTTCACAGCCCTCATGCTCTTAGTAAAATGTTACTGAGGATTAGCTTGCGATTGATCCATTTGGGTTTTAGCCTTCTGTTTTATACAAAGTGATAGAGCTCACAGCCCTCATGCTCTTAGTAAAATGTTACTGAGGATTAGCTTGCGATTGATCCATTTGGGTTTTAGCCTTCTGTTTTATACAAAGTGATAGAGCTCACAGCCCTGATGCTCTTAGTAAAATGTTACTGAGGATTAGCTTGCGATTGATCCATTTGGGTTTTAGCCTTCTGTTTTATACAAAGTGATAGAGCTCACAGCCCTCATGCTCTTAGTAAAACGTTACTGAGGATTAGCTTGCGATTGATCCATTTGGGGTTTAGCCTTCTGTTTTATACAAAGTGATAGAGCTCACAGCCCTCATGCTCTTAGTAAAACGTTACTGAGGATTAGCTTGCAATTGATCCATTTGGGTTTTAGCCTTCTGTTTTATACAAAGTGATAGAGCTCACAGCCCTTATGCTCTTAGTAAAATGTTACTGAGGATTAGCTTGCGATTGATCCATTTGGGTTTTTAGCCTTCTGTTTTATACAAAGTGATAGAGCTCACTGAATAAGCTGTGACGTGTGTGGCTACTTAAATATGTCCGGAAAGCTTTAATGACAACTCTTTCCAGTAGAATTGTATCACCTTTTATCTGCAATGCATTTTACTTTGGTCTCTAAAGTTTACCACAGTGTTTTCAAGTCCTCTCTTTCTATATTTCAGTACATAAATAGATCTCTTGGTTAAGGGATGGACAGCTTATCAGGACATGAAATGGTAGCATGGAAGCTTTTAGCAGTTAGTGTGCTTTGAGAGCTTGGCAATAGTTTCTTCCTCTATATGTCTGTTTTTTTCCCTTAATGTTTTTCATGATTTAGAAATAAGGTCACATGTTCTCATGGCACTAGTGTCTTTGCATGTTCTGTATTGTGGCATTTAATGAAAGCAGCTGTAAGTTATACATCTTTAGTTGGTATTCCATGGGTGCCATTGCAATGTAACTGTAAAACCAGAACTAATAATACTCAGGTGTTTGGTCTGTTAGAGGTTTGAAGGCACCTGTTGTATTTATGAAAGATGTTCTGTTGGCTACTATGCATTTATTCATCATTTGATAAACTGTGGGTAATTGATCTTCAGGAATATTGCATATGGAAGCACTTTCCAATTGCCTTGGTGAAAATCTGTTCAAGTCATCTATAAATTATTGACCTGTCAATGGCAAGCTAAAGCATTTAGTGTTTCTTAATGGTTAAAGTGGGAGCTATTCTTTCCTTTGTTTTTAGTGTGAAGTAAGACATTCACTTGGAGTATCTTGTTTTTTTTTTTTTTGGAACTCCAGATACAAAAACAAGTGAGTAGCTGTTTATTTATGTGTGTGTGTGTGTGTGTGTGTGTGTGTGTATGTGTGTGTGTGTGTGTGTGTGTGTGTGTGTGTGTGTGTGTGTATATATATATATATATATATATATATATATATATATATAGAGAGAGAGAGAGAGAGGGAGGGAGAGAGAGAGAGAGAGAGAGTCACTTCATATGCTCGAAATCCTGAAATATCGAATTTCAGAATTTTAAGCCCATAAAGTATAAACCTAAAACACAGAACACTCAGAAGCACAAAATTCAAAATCACGACTTCTATACAACACACACCACACACATGCACATACAAATACACACACCTTCCTCCCCACAAACAAACACACAACTCAATCCTAACTACAAAAATGCAAGAATAAACATATTCTAATAAATTCTTGCATTTTTCCAGTAATCATCCATATCATGTAAAGAAAGCAGTCATAAAGGACCAGATGATATGAGCATTCTGGATGGTGACAGATGTGGATGAATTTAAGAAGGAATGTAGTTTTATTGGAAGAATGTTTCAGAATAAGAAATACCCAGAAAAGTTCATTGATAAAATAACCAAAGAGGTGGTGGATAAAAGATTACAAGGGATATTTAAGCCTTTATTGAGATTTGGTATAGATGAAGTATATGATTATGAGGGAGGGGGAAGTGTTAATAATAATGAGACCCCTCAGAACTTGAATACTAATAATAATGAGACATCCCACAACATCAATATGGACCTGTGTAGTGGTTCAAGAGAGAAATTAAGTTTTATTGCAACTTGCACAAATGATAGTGAAAATATTTTTCATATAATGTGTAAAAATGGGTCCCTTGTTTTATGGGGATAAGGAATTAAATACTGTTCTGGGTGGTTGGCCTAATGCAGTATATAAGAGAGATAATAATTTAAATGATTGGTGTAACACCAATTCTCATCCTATCAAAAAGATAAAAGGGAAAATGAGGAAGTGTAATGTGTAGCCAGTGTGTTAACATTCTTGAATGTGGTGAAATTTTGATGGGTGGGATGACTATTGGCATCCCAGGTTATTTTAATTGTAATACCAAGGGAGTTATATATGTAGCTAAGTGCTTAGATTGTTTTTCTTACTCTGTATGAAAAACTGAATGTAAAATTAAGTAACGTATATATGAACATCTTTACGATATTAGTAAATTAAAGAACACTAAAGCACTTTATAAGTATATAGAAAAGAACCAAGGTCATAGCTTTGGTTTTTTAGTATTGGAACAAGTTAAAGTAGGTCCTAGGGGAGGCCCAAGGAAAATAACATTAGAAACCAGAGAATACTAGTGGCAAACTTATTTAAATGCTACCCTAAGTATGAAGCTACCAGAAGTATAAACAGGAAGGTTAGTACATGCAACAATTGCAATTATTGTAAGTATATAGACACATCAGGCATGTTTATTCATCCAGATTAAGGAAAAACTTTTTGCTTCAATACAGAAGGTACTTGTGATACAGACCATCTAGTATATTTAGCATACTGTGGAGCATGCATGGCATTTTATATAGGTAAAACGGACAGGAAATTTAAGTTTAGGATCAGGGAGCACCTATATGACATTCAAAAACAAGTCATAACAAATGACCTTGCTAAACATACTAAGAACAGTGCAGTATCCCATACTTTCAAGTTTATGATGGTGGAAAACATTAGGGTTAGTAACAGATTGGGAGACGTCAGAAATAGAAAGGAAGTTAGTGAAACAAAATGGATCATAAGATTAAGGGGTGCTGTAGGTAAAAGACTTAATGACAAAGTCCCTTTTAAACCTACATTGCAAGCCAGATCTCTCAAAGTGATGTTACCACCCCTTTTTAAAAGCACATATTGATATAACAAGCATCCTCCTTTCGTATAATGTTCTTAAAAATGTTATATATATTTTGCACACATTTTAATTAAAATTATATTTTTTACAGAAGTACATATATTTCCTAGATATATGTTTTTAGGCATATGTTTTAAATTTTTTGTTTCGAGTATTTTAGTGACTTCATGTTTTCATGTACACTTTAATGTTTCTATGTATATACCCTTAAGGAAGATTTCCTTGATTAGTAAACCAATTAAGAAAATGTATTTAAATGAAAGCAGTTGTGATTAATGTTATAAGTCTGAGGAAGCAGTGGGATACGCTGAATAAACAGTTTATATAAGGATTTACTGCCATCATTTTGCCTAAACACCTCTTTATATTTTCAAGAAATTATATATATATATATATATATATATATATATATATATATATATATATATATATATATATATATACACACACACGTTTTGGGCCTATAATCACAGCACTTAAACATTTGCTTATGTGTACATTTGCAGCTATACAACTGCTCTTGAAATACATCCTGAATGCAGGTCACGTGTTTAACAATTAACCTCGGGCACTTCTGTGCAATAAGAAAAAGATAGGTGAGTACCCTTGGAGTCAGTAACCACCAGTACAAATATGACATCTAAATGTAAGTGACTGCATACGTTTTAGAACTGTGACACCTGTCATTTGTTAAATGATAGAATCAGAAGATTTCTCATGCTCTTTGGTGAGGAAAATACAAGTAACCCTGTTATGTAACCTGCCCACTTTAGTCTTAATTAAAAATAAACAAAAGCATATTTATTGTGTACACAGGAAATGCCTTTGCCTATTACATGATGTTTCAGTAGTAGAAGCCACCAAATCAAGCCTTCATTGAACTGTTAAAAATAAGAACATCATCTTGCTAAATACACAGCTCAATAATAAGAAAATATAGGCTGCATGGATTTCTACTGACATCACATTTCTGTATCTCTGATACTTAAATTGTGTTTATGAATCTGTATAAATGTATTTCTGCACACTATACTTCATTTCAATTCAGCCAAAGCCCTTAAGAACTGAGACCCATCAGTTTGTAATGTCCAAATGCCCAAATCAGGTAAAAATGAAAAAGAAACAGAAGCAGAAAAAAGGAACATTGGGAAACTGAAGTTTTATGAGTACAACTATCCCAGAAAAGGCACAACTGGAGGATATGCAAAAGTAAGAAGCATACGCACACTTTTCATTCCCTTTAGATTGGCAGGATTCATAAATAAAATATTCAAAAACAAAAATATTTACATAAATTAAGCTGCACAGAAAAACCCACGCCATGAAGTTTGTTCTTGGGATATAGCCCACACAGCTTCATTCAACCAGAAAAAATGATCTTATATCTGGGATAATTAATTACTACAAAGTGATGGTCTGTACTTTCCAATAACTGTCTAAGCAAGTCTGCCATTTTGGTTATCCCTTTTCATTCTTGCACCCTGAAGACTATATATCAATTGCAAACAGGAATGATATAAGCTTCTATTTCTATCTCATCCCTAAAAGTTGTGAAAGAAATATCTGTCACATACAGATTTAATCATTTCGTACTCATTGTTTTCACACTGGTACAGTTTGGGATAAAACTGCAATAAAATACAGAGTTTCTAAAATTTGTCCTCGTTGGCATTTGAGGAACAGATTGTCTCTCTCTGTTATTACTTATAAGCTCTGTTGGTACACCTTTTATGCCCTTTATAATTTTCTTTCATTAAAAAAGAAAAAAAAAATGGAACTGCCCTGTTAAACCCTACATGCCTTACAAGTCCAATGTGAAGAATCCATGGTAGCGCAAAACATCTACCAGTGTCTGCCATTGATCCATTTGTTCTCCACTAAGTCATTCTCTCATTGGCTATAATAGTAAACCAATAAGGGAGCAGAAATCAGAGCTGTCTATAGTCAAAGTAGAACAGCGGAACAGATGTTGTTTTGGAACCTGAAATCAGTGTTCTACCAAACATGGAGCAGTTGAGAGCTATGGCTTGCATATGGTATTGTTATATGGCATACTTTCATAGATAATTATTGATAAAAAACAACTTTCTGTGATCTGAACATGACAAAAGTATGAATATCTCTCAAAAAGTGATGTTACCACCCCTTTTTAAATGCACATATTGATATAACAAGCATCCTTCTTTTATATAATGTTCTTATAAATTTTATATACATTTTTCACACATTTTATTTAAAATTATATTTTAGAGAAGTACATATATTTCCTAGATACATGTTTTAGGCATACTTTTTACATTTTTTTGTTTCTAGTATTTTAGTGACTTCATTTTCTCATGTATACCCTAATGTTTCTATGTATACACTTTTAAGGAAAATTTCCTTGATTAGTAAACCAATTAAGAAAATGTATTTAAATGAAAGCAGTTGAGATTAATGTTATACGTCTGAGGAAGCAGTGGGATAACCTGTGAAAGTGCTTAACTGTTGTTTTTGTTTTTGAATAAACAGTTTATATAAGGAATTACTGCCATTATTTTGCCTAAAAACCTATTTATATTTTAGAGAGAATATATATCTATATATATATATATATATATATATTTATATATATATATATATATATATATATATATATATATATATATATATATATATATATAGATATATATACAGACACACATACATGTATGTATTAGAGAAAACATACTCTATTGAACATTGGAGTGATTCCTTTTTCTGTGTAACCACTTAAATATGCAACTATTTACATAATATCTTTTAACCTCTCAATTTTCAAAATCATAGCACAGCACCATCAAAAATCAAAGCTTTGGTCTTATAATCACAGCACTTAATCATTTGCTTATGTGTAAGTTTGCAGCTATACAACTGCTCTTGAAATGCATCCTGAATGCAGGTCACTTGTTCAACAGTTAAGCTTGGGCACTTCTGTGCAATAAGAAAAGGGTAGGTGAGTACCCTTGGAGTCAGTAACCACCAGTACAAATATGACATCTAAATGTAAGTGACTGCATGCGTTTTAGAACTGTGACACCTGTCATTTGTTAAATGATAGAATCAGAAGATTTCTCATGCTCTTTGGTGAGCAAAATACAAGTAACCCTGTTATGTAACCTGCCCACTTTGTTCTTAATTAAAAATAAACAAAAGCATATTTATTGTGCACACAGGAAATGCTTTTGCCTATCACATGATGTTTCAGCAGTTGAAGCCACCAAATCAAGCCTTCATTGAACTGTTAAAAATAAGAACATCATCTTGCTAAATACACAGCTCAATAATAAGAAAATATAGGCTGCATTTATTTCTACTGGCATCACATTTCTGAATATATGATTAAATTGAGATATAAACATATATGGGTTTATTAATTCATCATAGAGAGACACTGTACTTGCTTGATAACAGTGTTTATGAATCAGTATAAATGTATTTCTACACACTATGCTTCATTTAAATTCAGTCAAAGCTCTTAAGAACTGATAACCACCAGTTACTAATGTCCAAATGCCCAAATCAGGTAAAAATTAAAAAGAAACAGAAGCAGAAAAAACGAACATTGGGAAACTGAAGTTTTATGAGTACAACTGTCCCAGAAAAGGCACAACTGGAGGATATGCAAAAGTAAGAAGCATACACACCCTTTTCATTCCCTTTAGATAGGCAGGATTCATAAATAAAATATCCAAAAACAAGCATATTTACATAAATTCAGCTGTGCAGACAAACCCATGACATCAAATTTGTTACTAAAAACTTGTAACCAAGGAAAATCTATCACCAAAAACACACACCACGTCCCGGCACTATGAAGGCTGTCCTTTATCTCTCTTTTGGTCTGCTGCACCTCCGTAATGTTTTACCAGCATAAACCACGAATAACGAATAGTTAGAAGCTAGTTAGAAGCTAATTTCTTTAACTGAACAAACAAAACAAGTTTAAAAACTTCACAGATTTAGCGCTTTCATCTCCCTAGCGGAGACTTCTTCAGAATCAGTTAAAAACTAATCCAAACATTCATTTTATATTAATACCTTAATTCCCAACAGTAGTTAATTAAATTAATTGCTTTGTAGTTTGACTTAGATTTAAAAGGGCAACACTTTTTTATGTTGAAACATATAAAATTTGATAAAGTGGAAATACTCCATATACAATGAAAGAATCTAAATATTGCTTTCATTAAAAATACTGACTGTATCATAAAGTGCATATTAAGTGCATAGAATAATTTTATAAATAATATATAAATAGTTAATTCAATGAATTATTAAATAAATAAATAAAAATATCTTAATATTAATCAGAAAACATATATATACTACTTAATACATAAAACATATTGACAATAATAAAAACACATATGTTAATGTACAATTTATGCAATTAGTTGATTAAATAAATACTATTATAAATATGTATATATATCATAAATATAGATAAATATAAATATGAATAAAATAAAATAGATATATTATTGTACAAGCCATCCACCATGTCTGAAAAACATTCCAAAACCACTTCAAAATACTTTTCATGTTCCATTTCCCACGTTCATTTTAAAAAACATTTCAATAACTATTTTAAGACCATATTCAAAAACACAAACACAAACACAAATCCTAAGGCATTTACAAAAACACTTCAGAAGCACATACATTTTAAATAACACACATTTATAAACATTTGGAAACATCTAACAGTGTTTAAAACTTTTTTAAAAAGAGCATGGGTGGGAATACTTTTTGTAGTTATTGTACCATTTTAATTTTTGATTTTTGGGTCATTAGCTAAAATTTTTAGTGCAGGGGTGATAGATATATGGTCATTCAGACCCCAAATACCACAGGCATCAAGTCGGAGTTGCCATATCATCTCCCTGTATTCCACTTTGGTTTCCCAATCACCCCCTCTTTCCATACATTCTACTACTTCCAGTACCCAAAATTTATAATCTGCTTTTTGGCATTCTATTGCATGACGATACAGAGCATTATTATCATTATGCCTGTTTATATCCCTTATATGCTCATATATTCTATTTTTGAGCTGCCTTTCAGTTTTTCCAATATAATATTTTTGACATGCTTTACATTTAACTAAATATATTACCCCTTTGGAATAACAGGTGCTATATTTTTTAGCTTTTAAAGTCAAATGTAAATTGGGTAGTGTTAGTTCCTTTGTATCTGCAATGTATGGACATTGTGCACACCGACCACACTTAAAAGTCCCATATTTTCTGCTAGTCCCTTCCTTCTCTATTGTCTTTCTCTCTAAGGTGTTCTTTATATTCATATTTCTTCTAAAACTGAGTTTAAGCTCACTCTTAAAAACATCAGTTTTCACTGCCATATTTTTGAACATGTTCCAAACTTCATAAATACTCTTCTTCAACCACCCTATATCTTTATAATAGGTAATGGTAAGATATGGTGTGAAGTTATTGCTGGTCCCATTACTTTCATCACCACCATCCATGTTAAAATTAATGATATTAACATTGTTGTTGTTACTATGTGTCTCATTATTACCTATAGTATTTACTCTCTTACATATCAGAGGTATGTATCTGGTCCGCCTGCCCTGCATTACATATTCTTTTATAGGTGTTATAATGTCTTTAGGATAACCTCTTTCAATGAACATTGTCTCCACATGTTCCAATTCATTCAAGAAATCTTCTTCCTCTGATATCATCCTCGCCATCCTAATCATTTGTCCCTTGACCACATTTTTCTTTAGTTGGTATGGATGGTCACTACAGTAGTGGAGATAGGAGTTAGAAAAATATTCCTTCCTAAATACATTTGATCTGTAACATTTTCTTATTTTATCTTTACTCAACTTAATGTCTAGGAAGTGTATTTCATCTATTTCTATTTGATGCACAAAACTCAAAAAAGATGTAGTATTATTAATATACTTTAAAAATTCCATTATGTTCTCCCTGTTTCCATTCCATAAAATAAAAATGTCGTCCAGGAACCTAAAATACTTGACAATGTATTGATTGTACCCAGATTTAAAAACATATTGTTTTTCCCAGTGTAGCATAATTATATTAGCATAAACTGGTGCGCAGGCAGACCCCATCGCTACCCCTTCTTTCTGATGGTAGTAGTCTCCTTCAAAATATACAAAATTATATTTTAACACTAATTCCATGCATTCTAGGACCATTCTATATTGAATTGGTGTAAGGAATTTCATCTCTGTAAGCACCTCTTCAAACCATTCCATACCAATGGTTTGCGGAATGACGGAAAATAAATCTTTAACATCTACTGTTATAAAATACGTTTCATCACTATAGGCACTTTCATTAATTTTAGTCAAGAAATCCCATGAATCTTTGATTATATGTTCATATCTATCATAAAATTCCTTGGTCATAGTGTCTACATAAATTGCCATGGTCTGAGTCTTTGATCCTTGCGAGGCCACTATTGGTCTCATGGGGGGATCCACCACCGACTTGTGTATCTTTGGTATACCAAAAATGGCTGGTATAACTGGTTTTGGTACTGTCAAAAACTTGTGTAACTCAAGGTCTATCATACCACAGAACAAATTATCATCTAAAATTAAATCTATCTTCCTGTACAGTATGTTTATCTCGTTTTTAGTCACCAAACAATACTGGTGGTCTTTGTCTAAAATATCTTTCATTCTCTTGGTGTAGTCCCATTTGTCCATGATGACTATACCTCCCCCCTTATCTGGCTTCATCACTCGTATTTTATTATTGTTACTTAAATCATGTAGTAATTTTATTTCCTTTTTGTCCAAATTACTTTGCACCCTATTTCTTACTTTGTATTCATCCCGAATTTTATTAGTTACACATCTTTCAAAATTCAGAATTTCATACTGTAAGGGTGGATTGTATATGCTACGCCTAGCTAAAGGGTTCATCTTATTGTGTTCAGTTCTATCATTGAATATATGCCTAAAATTAAGTTTGCGTGTGAATAGTTTAATATCCAGGATAAATTTATCAATGCTGGGTTTTACCACTGGAACAAAGGTAAAACCTTTAATAAACAGTTCAAAAAAACTTTTGTCAACAGTAATATCCGTATAATTAAAAATATTAAAATTGTTATATGTGTTTAAAATCCCATTAAAATCAGTATTGTCAGCATCAGTAGTATATTCAAAATAATGTGTTAATTCAGGGGCAGGGGTTAGTGAAAATTCGGTTCACGATACCCCCTCCCCAATCCTGCATTATTTCCTGATGTAGCTTGTGCATAAGAGGTCTGCTGGTTCCTATTTCTCAACCTCTCTGATCTCCGTATTTCTTCTGTTTCTACAGGGGCATCATTGTTAGTCATACTACCTGCCCCTTCAAGATTAGGGAATTGGTCATAATACGTTTGGTTATTAACATCTATTACTTCATGTTCCCAACGTTTCTCCCTAAACCCTCCTCTTTGCTGGAAATAATTATTATTCCTATTCTGAAAAGAAGGTTTAAAATAATTACTAGACCTCTGATTAGGGGTTGGTTTCCCCAAATTATACGCATTGCCCTTTTCATAAACTGAAATATCCCTATCCAATTTCTTTAACTTACGGTTAATATTAATATTTGCTGCCATGTCAGCATCATGCAGTGTTCTGTAATATACCACTTTATATTCTTCCAAAGAATGCAGTAAATCATTATTAATATCAGCATGAATTTTATCAATATCACTTTTCAACTTCTCTAAAACTTCAGTGTTATATTCAATCATTGCCTTTAAAATTGTCAATCCACATTCATTTAAAATGTCACATACTTTTTTAAAAAACATTTCATCATGAAAACTACTGTTGGGAAATTTGTTAATTCTAAGCCCTTTAGGGACTATCTTTTCTTTTACACATTTTTCAAGGTACCAGTTTTCTACAGTTAAGGACTTATATTTAAATAAAAGTTTCTTAAAGTCCTTACATTTATCTTTATATGTAACTGTATTAACAGATTCCCTGGTACCTGGTTTGTCTTTTCCTTTTCCGCTCCGTATAAATGATTTGTTAAGCCAAGCTTCAAAGTCCAAATCTCTATAGTTCTCGAAAATAACAGGACCATCTCCTTCGTTATTCCTGTTAAAACGCTGGTAATTGTCCCTTGTGCTCGCATTTCTCCGTCTTGCGTTGGCCTCCATACTTCCATCACCTCGTATCTGCTGGTCGCCAACTGCTGACGTCACTCTGTTAACCCTCCGGTCCTTAGGACTGCTTTGCGCACAGGGGATTTCTGTGGAGGTTCCTGCAGAGGTTCCTGCAGGCACATTGTCAGGTTGCGAGTAAGCTTGAATTACTCGCAACAACTCGTTTAGCATAGCACTGCTCTCCATTTTAAGTTAAGGACTCCTCGTGTCCGGATCCGAGAACCAAAATGTAACTAAAAACTTGTAACCAAGGAAAATCTATCACCAAAAACACACACCACGTCCCGGCACTATGAAGGCTGTCCTTTATCTCTCTTTTGGTCTGCTGCACCTCCGTAATGTTTTACCAGCATAAACCACGAATAACGAATAGTTAGAAGCTAGTTAGAAGCTAATTTCTTTAATTGAACAAACAAAACAAGTTTAAAAACTTCACAGATTTAGCGCTTTCATCTCCCACAACGGAGACTTCTTCAGAATCAGTTAAAAACTAATCCAAACATTCATTTTATATTAATACCTTAATTCCCAACAGTAGTTAATTAATTAATTGCTTTGTAGTTTGACTTAGATTTAAAAGGGCAACACTTTTTTATGTTGAAACATATAAAATTTGATAAAGTGGAAATACTCCATATACAATGAAAGAATCTAAATATTGCTTTCATTAAAAATACTGACTGTATCATAAAGTGCATATTAAGTGCATAGAATAATTTTATAAATAAATAAATAAATAGTTAATTCAATGAATTATTAAATAAATAAAAATATCTTAATATTAATCAGAAAACATGTATATACTACTTAATACATAAAACATATTGACAATAATAAAAACACATATGTTAATGTACAATTTATGCAATTAGTTGATTAAATAAATACTATTATAAATATGTATATATATCATAAATATAGATAAATATAAATATGAATAAAATAAAATAGATATATTATTGTACAAGCCATTAAAAGCAATTAATTAATTAACTACTGTTGGGAATTAAGGTATTAATATAAAATGAATGTTTGGATTAGTTTTTAACTGATTCTGAAGAAGTCTCCGTTGTGGGAGATGAAAGCGCTAAATCTGTGAAGTTTTTAAACTTGTTTTGTTTGTTCAATTAAAGAAATTAGCTTCTAACTAGCTTCTAACTATTCGTTATTCGTGGTTTATGCTGGTAAAACATTACGGAGGTGCAGCAGACCAAAAGAGAGATAAAGGACAGCCTTCATAGTGCCGGGACATCAAATTTGTTCTTGGGGTATAGCCCACACAACTTCATTCAACCAGAAAAAAATGATCTTATATCTGGGATAATTAATGACTACAAAGTGATGGTCTGTACTTTCCAATAATTGTCTAAGTGAGTCTGCAATTTTGGTTATCCCTTTTCATTCTTCCACTCTGAAGACCCTGAATCAATTGCAAACAGGAATGGTATAAGCTTCTATTTCTATCTCATCCCTAAAAGTTGTGAAAGAAATATCTGTTGCATACAGATTTAATCATTTATTATACCATGACCCCCCCAAAACGTGCACGCTGATTGGCCAGCGTACACATTGTAAATTGAGTTATACTAATGGAAAAAGGTCCGGTCGCCAGGACATTTTTCCATTAGTATAACTCTACGTTTAAAACACTGTCTCGCTATGTTAAAAGGGTTTAACATAGCGAGACAGCTTTAAAATAAGCAACGGAGATCTCCGTTGCTTATTTTAAACTGTCTCTATGCTAAACCCATTTAACATAGCGAACAGGTTTAAAAACAACGGAGAAAGCAAGATCTCTGTTGCTTTTTTTACTGTTTCGCTATGTTAAATGGGTTTAACATAGTGAGACAGTTTTAAAATAAGCAACAGACATCTCCGTTGCTTATTTTAAAACTGTCTCACTATGTTAAACCCATTTATAGCTTAACAAAAAAAAAAACGGAGATCTTGCTTTCTCCGTTGCTTTACAACTCTGATGTACTGCGCGCGTGCAGTACATCAGAACTACGCCGGATGACAGACATCTGCGGAAGGGCAGTAAACAGGCATTATACTATGCCATTATTTAAGAAAAGTAATAGTTTCTTTTCTTAAATAATGTCATGGTATAATAGCAATAACCCACTTCTGGGTGTGGGTAATGCTGTATTTACCCACGGTTGGCTTTGTTTGGTCGGAAGCCCGCCAAACCATGCCAACCGTGGGTAAATCAATTACCCACAAAGTGGTTATTATTATACCATGGTGTTAGTTTGTTTTGTATTATATTTGTATTGTTTTTATTTAGGTTTTTGTTAGCTTTTTTTGTATTCTTCCACTTTTTGTGAGCTAAAATAGTCCACACTTTATGGTTTGTTTTTATTGTTTATTTCTGTTTTAATTTAAATATATGTTATTTTTTAATTTTTCAGGAAATGTTAGGAAATAATTATACTAGTAGATATAGTTGTAAAGCTTTTGGTATGTCTTCATAGTTTTAAAGCTTTTGGTATGTCTTCTTCTTGTAGTTTATTTTATATTTCTGTATTGGTTCTGTCTTGATGGTTGTCTATGTTCATATGTTGGCTTGAGTTCTTCTTAGTGTAGTATCTGTAATGATAAATTGTGTTTATAGTTAATTTTATGTTTATATATTGCATTGTATCTATCTATATATATATATATATATATATATATATATATATATATATATATATATATATGTAGTTTTAGTATAAATTTAGAGTTTACTTACTTATTTTGTTGGGTTTCTATATTGTAGATGTTTATTGTTCCATAGTTTATAATGTGTTGTTTGTCTTGTGGTTTTTCTGGTTCATTTTCCAGGTATGGAAGTTCTGTGTTATGGACTTTCATTTTTTTTTTTTCTTGATCCGTTGTCTGTTGTGTTATTGATATTGTCTTCATGTATTGGATTTTTTGGTGTTTCTTGTGTTCCAGATATTATTTTTCCCCATGTTTTAAATTCATCTACTGAAGGTTGATAATACGATCTTAGTGATGCTTCACTTTTATGTCCTGTGACAGTCATTATTTGTCTTGATTCCATCCCTGATTGTGACAGTAATGTTACTGCTGTTGCTCTTAAGGAGTGGTTTGTGTATCTCTTTGATAGGTTTGCTTGTTTGCAGATTTGTGGTAACATGTTTGCAAGATAGTTTTTTTCCCATTGGTTGTGTTGTGTACCATGTATCCATTTTGTCAAGTACATGTTGTGGATATTTTTTTGGGTGGAGGAACAGTTGTATTGTATTAGGTGGCCTTTTTTGTCAGTATTTTTTGAAACTTTTTACAGGACATGAAGGATCTGTGCGGTTTTCGAACATGAATCCTCTTAGTAAATGTTTGTAACATCATAATGTTTTTTGTGTTTTTTTGTATGTCCGTTGAAACTTTTTGTTACATATTCTGTGCCATCTGTATCTTTATTGTAAAACTGTCTTCTGTGAGGTATCGTACTCCTTCATTCCCACGTCGTGCGAAGTGTAGCTGTATGTCAAACCAGACTTTTCTTATTAGTCTGTCTGCTGTGTTTGGGGAAAGTGTTTGGCTGTTTCTCAGTTGTGTTATTTCTTGCATTGTGAGTGACTGGTGGTGTTCTGCTGTATCTTTTCCTTGTCTTCTGTAATTTTTAATTACTGACTTAAATACGTTATTTGCATTTGTTAGAGCTATATCTGTTATGATGTTAATCTTTCTATTGGATGGTGGGTTGTTTATATATCTGTTTAGTCCTGCACGTAAGGATACAAATGCACTTATTAGGTATTCTTGTCCTTTTGTGTTTCGTACTGTAGCATAGAATTCTCTAAGTATTTTGTTTAATTTTTCTGGTGTGATAGTGTGGAAGTCTATGTTGTAGTGTTTTTGTTTTTTCCAGTTTTGAAATATGTTTATAGCCCACTGTGTTTGTTTTCTTGTACTTAATTCTTCTTTTTCTAATTCTAGTGTTTCTATTTCTTTAAGAGTTTTTTCTGCATGTCTTTTACGTTTCTGAGTGGAATAGGCTTTTAATGTTTTTTTACCTTTCTGAAGAGTATGGCTTGTCACACTGTTGTCTTCTATAAGGGCATTGTTATGCTGTAGTAATTCCTGTTCTTGTGGTTGGAGAATTTTCTTGCTTGTTGATGGTTTAATTGTGGTTTGTGATATGTTCTTAAATATTTCTTCTATTTCACTGTCACTTATTACTTCAAAGTTTACTTCCATTTTTTTTTATTATTTTCTATCTATGGTGTCTCTTGTTTGGGTGTTTCTTCCTGTCTGAGTTTGTAGTCTTTGAGTTTAACAAGGCTCGTGCAGGTTTTTGAAGGGATGTAATCAAAAGGGTAGGTGGTGCTTGTTATAAAATAGTTTAAGCAGTGTAGAAGTTTATAAAGTGTAGTTATGTTTTAGTAGTTATGGGTATGTTGAAATGTGGTGTAGTGTTAATTTGTATTAATTTTTTTAAAATATGTACTTTTAGTAATTGGTCACTAGATGGTGGTGTTGTATGCGGTTTTAGAAGATGTATGCTGATGTGGACGTTTGGTATGGTGTGTGTTTTTCACTTTCGAGGATGTGTGGTGTGTTTTAGTATGTATATTTTTGGAGTTGTGTGTGTATAGGTATTGTAGGGAATATAGGTGAGTGAATGGTTTTATGAGAATGCTTGGTTTTGTTGTGTTATAACTGGTGGTTATGTAGTGTGCGTGTGGTGTATTTGCGACTGCATGAGTTTTTATTTTGTTTGTGTTCGAGGTGAGGGAATGAGGAATATAATATGGGAAATGGTTAATTTTCTCTGTTTTAGTTGAATTGTTGTGTGTTTTTTGGTTTTACATTTAGTGTACTTTACTGTTTACTTGCTGTCGCCGCAGCACGATATTTAGCGACCGGACTTGTTTCCTTGTTTATGGTACGATTTACTATGTGCACGCTGGTTGGATTAGCCAATCAGCATGCACGTTTCTCAAGTTTCCGATCTTCGCATGGTATAATTTGGAACAAAACGGCAATTAAATACAGAGTTTCTAAAATTTGTCCTGGTTGGCATCTGAGGAACAGATTGTGTCTCTCTTTTAATACTTGTAAGCTCTGCTGGTACACCTTTTATGCCCTTTATAATTTTCTTTTATTAAAAAAAAAAAAATGGAACTGCCCTGTTAAACCCTATATGTCTCACAAGTCCAATTTGAACAATCCATGGCAGCTCAAAACATCTACCAGTGTCTGCTATTGTTCCATTTGTTCTCCTCTAAGTTATTCTCTCATTGGCTATAATAGTAAGCCAATAAGGGAGCAGAAATCAGAGCTGTCTTTAGTCAAAGTAGAACAGCGGAACAGATGTTGTTTTGGAACCTGAAATCAGTGTTCTATCAAACATGGAGCAATCGAGAGCTATGGCTTGCATATGGTATTATTATATGGCATACTTTCATGGATAATTATTGATGGGAAACAGCTTTCTGTGCTGAGAACATGACAAAAGTATGAACGGCACACATATGTGGAAAAATATGCATTAGTGTCTACAAAAGATTGCCACAACAAGCATTACAGTGGAAATAATACCATCTACATTAAACAATTTCTAAAGTAGACCTGACAAATAATTCAGTATCACAATATACAGGTTGTATTTTCCATGCAAAAGTATTCCCTGACAACAACACGTGACAAGAACACTATAGCCATGGATATATATACATCACAGACCTAAAAAGTGATATAGCCTGGCAGATGTGATATAACAGATGTTACCCTGTTATCAGGCAAGTACAGTGTCTCTCTATGATGAACTAATAAACCCATATATGTGTATATCTCAAAATGCTACATATGTACATGACATATTGGCAAACATATTTAGCCATCCGATTCCATACATCACTAATGGCACTTATTATAATACATGGAATGTTTCAGAATCCTAATCTCTGTAAAAAAATATAGCTTTCCAGGGAATGACAGCACGGTGTGTCAATATTCACTAACCCTTGCTGATCCAGTAGTATTTGCCAAAGTCTGCAAGTTCTGTTAGGTAAGCTAGCTACATTGTTGTAGAGGAATGAAGCCCTGGAAATGACTCACATATAGGTTTATTTATGCAGCCCAGGTACCCGTATTAGCTAGCATGGCAAATAAATACAACTTTATGCCTGCTCACCTCTATTTGAGGGGAGGGATAATGACAATGTGGTGGATTGAGGCAGGTGGTCCTTGCACCTTGGACCTTGGACCTTGGACTTCTGAATGCCAGCTGGACTATGAAAATGGGTGGACTATCCAAGGGCATTGTCACTTTAATGTGTAAGGGTGTAGGATCACACATAAAGAAAGTCCCATGCATAATAATTTACATATGTCTTCTAAATGATACCAGTAGATAGAGGTAGGGCCTCTTAGCACTGTTTCAAGTCATCCTACACAAGCTCCATGAACACACAGACTGCAATAAAGAAAAAGTCTTGCAGAGGAGTACACACAAGATGTAAGACTTACCACCAAAGTGAGAGCCGAATGGAGTTGTAGTAACTGGCACTTTGCAGGTATGTCTAGAATATCGCAGGTAGTTCCAAAACCATGTTGTATGGTCATGACTGTATACGCATACAGCTATTATCTGTCAGTGTTTAGTAATCTGAGGAGTATGATCACATACGGGTGCAGTACTGAACAGTGTACCATATAAAGCAATGTGTAAGTAACAGCAAATCAATAGTGTTTCATACGTGCTAGTAATGTCATGGATTGTGAAACTGTAGCAACACACTCACATACCACTCCTCAACAGTACCTGCAGCTATTGATAGGATTTGTCATGGGGTAAAATGTATTTATATGAGTAGGGTTCTAGGAAAGTAGCATTCACAGTTGTGGTTCACAAATTTCACAGGTACTTGTGCATACTTGTGGAAACGTTTATATGATAATATGACAGTATACACGTTCTGCACAATGTACTGACAGCAATGGCATACCCAGATAATATAAAATATGTTTAACTTGCACTGTGTTTTCCAGAAAGTTAGCAATCAAATGTGCAAATGAATAGTTTAGCATCATAATATATATTATTTGCAACTGGTAATCTGTTCATACTGTAGGCAGTGATGCATTGTTGTCAGAGTTTGTGTTATAAGAACTTTGTATTTTCCTTTCCCCCTTATCCCCACAAGCCATACCCAAAATCATTGCTGACTCCAGTCCACTTCCAAGTATATCCAAAGAACAGGTCATACAAGGACTCTCCAAGGCCAAAAATACAACCTCTGTGGGACCAGATAACATCCTAGGCTGCTTACTAAACAATCTAAAACAAACCTAGTAGAACCACTTGGCATGCTGTTTAACCATAGCCTCAACACCGGCTTTGTTCCAGCAGAGTGGAAAACCATGGCAATAATCCTCTTGCACAAAAGGGGTCCATCAACCAACCCAGAAAACTATTGACCCATAAGCCTAACCAGCCTTATCTGCAAGGCCATGGAATGAATCAACATGGACCTTATCAACAAGAACACAGATGACCTTCAAACTTTTACCTGACCCAGACTGGTTTTGTCAAGGATAGATCTTGCTTATTAGACCTGGTAGACATCTTTGAGAATGTCACCAAAGCCCTGGATGATGGCAAAACAGTACACACCACCTATCTTGATTTAGTCTAGGCATTTGACACAATCCCCCACTTGGGGATCATTAAGAAACTCTCCCATGTGGGAATTAGCCCATACATTACTAGAAGGGTAGACAACTGGTTCACCAATAAAATGCACACTGTCAAAATTGGGGAGTCCACCTACAGCAGTAAACCAGTTACCAGTGGGCTACCACAAGGATCTGTGCTGGACCCTCTTCTGTTTGGAATCTATTTCTCTGAGGTCCAGGCAAAAGTAGATGGCCTGTGGCTTACAAAGTCTGCAAATGACTGCAATCTAGGCTCAATCATTTAGTCCCCCAATGATGTAAGCATATTACAGAAGGGTTTGACTCAGACAAATGATTGGTGCCAAAGTCACAGACTAAAACTAAATGCAAAAAAAAAAAAAAAGCCTCATTATCCCCTTTGGAAAAGAAGTAGCTCCTGCTAATTATGATATAGATAGCACCCCTCTAAGCTCAAATCCAGTGGTGCAAGACTTGGGAACACAGGTTGATAACAATCTAAACTTCAATCACAATGTATTCATAGTGGTAAGGAAAGCCTTCTACATTGTGCATCTCATAAATAAGGGCATCACATCCAAGACTAAGAAGGTTATAACTCTACTGTGCTCGACCATTATTAGACCACTAACTGAGTACAAAGCTCCCTTCTGTATGTATCTGACCAGACAACTGCAACAACTGGAGAGACAACTGAGGTTTTTAACCAAGAGAATCCAGGGCCTCCAAAATGTGACTCACATGAAAAGACAGAAAGCCCCATCACTATACTCTGTATCACAGAGGCTACTGAGAGGCAACCTGTGCCTGGCCTACAGAACAATCTCTGACTCCGCCCTAGTGAAAAAGCTGCACATTTGCTAATCAAATGGGACAAGAGTCACTCACTCCAGGGATCTCAATCTAGCATGTGACATTAACAGAATATATTGGAGAGACAGATATATCTCCCAGAGATATTGTAGAAGGGTTTGACTCAGACAATTGAGTGGTGCCAAAGTCATGGACTAAAACTAAATGCAAAAAAGGGCCTCATTATCCCCTTTGGCAAAGAAGTAACCCCTGCTAATTATGATATAGATAACATCCCTCTAAGCCCAAACTCAGTGGTGTGAGACTTGGGAACACGGGTTGATATCTATCTAAGCTTTGATCACCATGTGTCCATAGTGGTAAGGAAAGCCTTTTACATTTCACATCTCATAAATAAGGGCATCACATCCAAGACTAAGGAGGTTATAACGCTACTGTATTTGACCCTTATCAGACCACTAATTGAGTACAATGCTCCCTTCTGTATGTATTTGACCAGACACCTGCAGCAACTGGAGAGAACACAGAGGTTTCTAACCAAGAAAATCCAGGGCCTCCAAAATGTGACTTACATGAAAAGACTGAAATCCCTGTCACTGTGCTCTGTATCATACAGGCTGCTGACAGGCAACCTGTGTCTGGCCCGTAGAGCAGTCTGTGACTCTGTCCTAGTGGAAATGCTGCACATCAGCAAATCAAGTGGGACAAGAGCCACCCGCTCCAGGGATCTCAACCTAGCATGTGACATTAACAGAATATGTTGGACAAACAGATATATGTCCCAGAGATTGCCACTCCTCTGGAATAAGCTTGCACTTCACGTAAAGCAGAGCTCCTCAATAACCCCATTTAAGCTCAACCTTGACAATTGGATGGATGACTGTAAATTCACTCCGAGGGTGGCACCTATGTCCCTCATGGACAGGGGTAGTGGGAGCTGATCATAAAATTGCTCTGCTAACAATGACCATCTAGCTATGGTCAGTTAGGGAACATGGGTTTTTACATGGCTAGGCTTATAAAGGTATACCTTTCAACTGTCCACATTTTCACAAAATTTCCAGATTTTGTCTCATATTTTTGATCTGTTCCTCATAAAATATGTGATCAATGAGGACTAAAGTCACTAAATAATGACATACATTTACATTTCAGACTTAATATCCTTCATAAAGTGCATGCTAACACAAATCCTGTCACTCTAGCAACTTTCAAAATTTACAAAAGCAATACTTAAAATGTGTCCCTATTTTGGGGCCTTTGTCCCACAATTATTTTAAGCTTTGCCCAGATTTCTTTCTCTAAGAGGCAGAGAGATATTTGTAAAGGCCCTAGACCATTAGACTAGTAACCGCCTATGAATGTATGAACCTTTTAGTGTAGTATCACTGACATATAAGTCATCACAGAAAACTGGAGTTCTTATCTGTAATATTTGGGTTTCTTTCACTCTTTTTAAATCATGAGGTTTTTGTAGGCAGTTCAAAGTAAAGATGTTGTAATTCATACAGTGAGCATGTGCCTTTTATATCTTGATACAGAGGTCCAGTTAAGATGTGTTTAGCTATTGTCTGCATATGACACAACTGCTTGTCAGATATATGTATTATACATGATCTTTTAACATGAACACCTTCTTATGTACGTTTAGAGTGCATTCCGATGCCATAGCATATTATGCGAACATTGTAAAAATATACAATACTGCTGCCAGAACTGAAATGAATATTGCATATAGACAAACTATAACTCTAAGTCACATCTTCTACTCAAAGGGTGTCCATGTATTGTTTATCATGTATGGAAGGTTGCTGGCATTATGCAGATATATAAAATAAGACAGATAACACAGAAGAGATGACGAATAATATTTCTTCAAATGCTCCAAGCAAACTTTTATATAACCTACTAACAAAGAACCTTACACAGTCCACAGACCATACCAAGAATCATACATACATACAAATATTTCAAGCATGGGAATTAATGCCCTTCTAGCTTACCAATATACCAAAACACTTGTTCCCATAATAAGTCTCCAGGCTGTTCTTAAAAATATCTGTACTAGTACTTGCTTTAATGTAATTTGGCAGTCTGTTCCATGCATCAGCTACTCTGTCAGAGAACCAGTTAGTACACTTCTCATTCCTATAGAATCTTCTACATAGGTTGTAAGATGATTCTCTAGAACTTTGTTTGATAACCCCAAACATTCCTAGAGATAGCTGTCTCTAAACACCCTATATACCTGAATAAAATCTCCTCTTAGATATCTATAAGAGACAGTGTACCAGTTCAGATATTTTAGTCTTTCATAACTTTTAAATGTTCACATCCATTAATGCCCTTGGTATATTTCTGCTGTACTCTTTCCAATGTACACATGACTGATTTCTTATAAGGTTCCCATATTGTTATTCTATACTCTAGTCTCAGTCTAATGTAACTAACAAACAATGACTTCATCATTTCTGATTTCTAAGACTTTATAAATTCTTTTATACAACCTATAGTTCTATAACAATCATTAACCAATTGGTTGATATGAATAGAAAAACTCAAAGCTGGATTTACCCATATACCCAGGTCTTACAAGAATCTACAGTTTCAATCACTGTGTGTTGTATTAAATATTCACCTTTCAATTTATGTCTCCCAAATCTCCTATGCTTTAAGTTTTGATGTATTTATCAGAATGTTATTCTCCTGTTCCCAAATTGTCAATTTAGTCATGTTCTTATGCAGACATGCCTTATCTATAACATGTGTAATCAGTTTACCCAGTTTCAGGTCATTAGTATATAGACTATAGAACACCTCAGATGAAAAATTAGGCCTGCAAGATACAAGCTAAACAAGTAAGGGCCTAGGACAGAGCCCTGTGAGACACACTGACTGTAACCAAGAATTTCACCTGCCCAGTTTCTGTATGATACTTGCCATGTCCTGTTTGTAAGCCATGCAGCTATCCATCTTATCAGGAGTACATCTACACCTAGTTCTTATTTATTAATGAGTGTTTTGTGTATGACCCTATCAAATGCTGAAGTTAAATCTATATAAATTGCATCACAGCACAATTTTTCATTCATAGCTGTTATTATATTGTTATAGAACATCAAGTTTCAGGTGGTAATAGATTTATTTTGAACATATGCATGTTGAGATATGGTTTCAAGTCCTAACCTATCCAGTTCTGACAATAACTTATCCAGTATTACCTTCTCCATTATTTTTCCACAACATGAAAGTAGACTTAAGGGTCTCTATGATTCTGGGTTTGACCTACTCTGCTTTCCCTTAAAGACAAGTTTAATAAGCACATGTCTCCCACATTGAGGAATATCCCCATTTTCAAATAACCAAGTAAATAATTCATGCAATGGTATTGTAAGTTCTTACTGAAACGCTCTCAGATCAATACTATAATCACAGTACTAATACTAAAACAAACTTCTTTCAGCTTCCACAATGATAGTATAGATAATTTCAATGTGCATTATATACACAAACGATTGCATTGTATAGCTACTTAATGTGAAGGTATATCATTATTACAGATGTGTATGCCTCAGCTGGGAATATATGGTATAGACTTACATAACTGATGTTATAGTAATATTATTATAACTATCTGACAAAGACTCCTGGGTGATATGTAGTTTACTGGTGTTGACATCCCTGAGTTGTGTACCAATACAGTCAGTTATTTTCTTAGAGTTAGAGGAACAAAAAACGTATACAGAGTGCAGTGGAGTGCAGTAAGGAACGTGAAATAAGCAGAAATAAACTGCACAAAAACTTACACGGCCAGAAACGTTAATAGTCACCGAAAAAATATAGGTAAATGGTTAGTGCTTTCATGACTCACAGGTCGCTTCATCAGACATTTTAAAACAAACTAAGGACATCTTATATAACAGTATCAAAATGTCAGCTAATGCGATTATCTATTTAAAGAGAAACGTTCTAAGAAATATATTAGGTAATAAAATATGCTAACATACAAGTATAAATAAATATAGAATAGTATCTTTATATCTAAATATATATATATATATATATATATATATATATATATATATATATATATCTTTATTTATGTTTTAAGAGACGTGCTTTCAGAAAGGGTTTTAATGAAAACATATTATTAAGGCCAGGAGGTTTCTCTGCATTAAGCAAGAGAATCCACCTCTGCTCAGCGGCCTCTGTCCGATTTTCAAAATCACCTCTTCTAATGGTGTCATCAATAACCTGTAATATTAAAAATTTAAAAATATGTGAGGAATTTGTCTGTGCAGTGTGGGTTGCTAGAGCATTTGTTTCCTTCTTATTTTAATATCTCTAATGTGTTCTAAAATTCTATCCTTAAAACACCTGTTTGTTTTTCCCACATAATACACATGACATTTCTCAACAAAATCAGAAATAAACAATATTTGCAGTTTTACAATCTGCATAATGACGCAGTGAAATATTAAAATAACAAAAGGGATGTCTGTAAGTAGCATTCCTATAAATATAACTGCATGCTGAGCATTTCCTACATCAAAAAGTACCTGCCCTCATGGAAATAGGTTTAACAATGGAAGTAGGTTTGTTACAAAGATGTTGCTTCAAAGACTTATTATTTCTAAATGAAAAAGAGGGGGTAGAACCAACTTTATCCATGAAACCTGGAATATCACATAGGATATTCCAATTTTTCTTAATGATATCGCAATAACTATCAATATCACTTGAGTATTGAAGGATAACTCTGAATGTGTCCATAGTATTGGAAGAAGATTTAACAGAATAGGATTCACCTATTGTGGTATCAAAAAATGCTTTACATCTACTTGATCTAAAAGTCCATGCTTCATTAATTGCCATATCTATATCTATTTCAGAGTACCCCCATTCTATGAATTCTAGTTTAACATCTGTGAGAGCTTGTTTAACATCTATATCACTATTATGTAAACAAAGTACCCTGAAGATTTGTCCCTTGAGCACATTTCTAGGAATATGTCTCGGATGCATACTTTATTTGTGTAGAAGGGTGTTTTTCCTTATAGGTTTCTTAAAAATACTGCTAGAGACTACATTCAATTCAGACTTTTTGAGAAGTATATCAAAAAATTCTATTTCACTATAGGAATATCTGTATGTGAACTTCAAAAAATCAGTAGTGCTATGCATATAGGCATCAAAGTTATCTAATTCCTGTGTGTTACCCTTCCACAGCAAAAAAAATGTCATCCACAAAACGTACATACCAGAGAATTTTATCATAGTACTCATTAGTTGCTGTTAATATAGATGTATGTTCCCACTGTGCCAAAACTAAATTTGTTTAGCTATGGACACAAGCTGTGCCCATAGCTATGCCAATTTTTTGAAACAAAATTTCATTTTCAAAGGTAAAAATATTATTTTCAAGCACAATTTCTAACAACTCACAAAATCAATGTCACTTTATTTCTAGAATAACAATTATTAACAGTCAGAAATTCCCTAATCATTTCAATGCCCCTGTCATTGGGGATGCTAGTGAAAAGTGATTCAACATCTAGTGTAACAAAAACATAATCTGTGTTAATAGTCAGTAGGTGAGTATATAATCTTTCTAAAAATGACTTGGTATCCTTCAAAATAGTATGGCATGTATCTAATAGTGTATGTAAATTATTTCTAGAAAAATTGATAGTGGTTCAGTACACCATCCTGTACCTTCCACAATGGGTCTCATAGGTGGAACATTCTTATTTTTATGAATTTTAGGTAATCCATATACCATTGGAATTAGTGGATGGGCTACATTAAAGAACTTGAACAAGTCTTCATTAATATGTTCTGTCATTAATAAATCAAACACTAAAAAAGACACCTTTTCCATAATGCTATTAGCAACTGGTTTAGAAATATGTTGATATGTGTTTAAATCATTTAACAGTGTCATCATTTGTTTTAAATATAACACCTTGTCCAAAGCCACTATCCCTCCATCTTTATCAGCTGGTTTAATTACAATTGATTGTAACATTTTAAGTTCATTTAAAGCTGAAAAATTACTACTAGACATATTATAAAAGTTACTTGTAGTTCCTTCAATAAAGAGCTGTCTAAATTCAAACTTACATACATTGATAAAAGATTGGACTACCGAGTCAAAACTAGGAGTTAAAGTGCTGGGTTTCTTGTAAGAATTATGAGTGCTACCTGTATTGTCATAAAACATACTTTTCAACGTGAAACTCCTAACTAGGAGTCTTAAGTCTTTTCTCAGCATTCATTGTTAGTTTGCATCCTCTATGTACTTACCTATTTTTTTTTGTCACATGCCATTAGCATATCATATTACAGCATCACTTTCCACAAACTAGATTACAATATCCAGTAAAAATTAGAAGAAAATAATATATTTTCTAAAACTATGCATGAGTAGCAAATGCCATATAGCACATCAACACAATCACCTCTTAAAAAGTACAACTTTGGCCATAATTAAAAAAAAATATATATATATATATATATATATATATATATATATATATATATATCCCCTTTATAATCTCAAAACACTGAAATCAAAATGTCAGCTAATGCGATTATCTATTTAAAGAGAAACGTTCTAAGAAATATATTAGGTAATAAAATATGCTAACATACAAGTATAAATAAATATAGAATAGTATCTTTATATCTAAATATATATATATATATATATATATATATATATATATATATATATCTTTATTTATGTTTTAAGAGACGTGCTTTCAGAAAGGGTTTTAATGAAAACATATTATTAAGGCCAGGAGGTTTCTCTGCATTAAGCAAGAGAATCCACCTCTGCTCAGCGGCCTCTGTCCGATTTTCAAAATCACCTCTTCTAATGGTGTCATCAATAACCTGTAATATTAAAAATTTAAAAATATGTGAGGAATTTGTCTGTGCAGTGTGGGTTGCTAGAGCATTTGTTTCCTTCTTATTTTTAATATCTCTAATGTGTTCTAAAATTCTATCCTTAAAACACCTGTTTGTTTTTCCCACATAATACACATGACATTTCTCAACAAAATCAGAAATAAACAATATTTGCAGTTTTACAATCTGCATAATGACGCAGTGAAATATTAAAATAACAAAAGGGATGTCTGTAAGTAGCATTCCTATAAATATAACTGCATGCTGAGCATTTCCTACATCAAAAAGTACCTGCCCTCATGGAAATAGGTTTAACAATGGAAGTAGGTTTGTTACAAAGATGTTGCTTCAAAGACTTATTATTTCTAAATGAAAAAGAGGGGGTAGAACCAACTTTATCCATGAAACCTGGAATATCACATAGGATATTCCAATTTTTCTTAATGATATCGCAATAACTATCAATATCACTTGAGTATTGAAGGATAACTCTGAATGTGTCCATAGTATTGGAAGAAGATTTAACAGAATAGGATTCACCTATTGTGGTATCAAAAAATGCTTTACATCTACTTGATCTAAAAGTCCATGCTTCATTAATTGCCATATCTATATCTATTTCAGAGTACCCCCATTCTATGAATTCTAGTTTAACATCTGTGAGAGCTTGTTTAACATCTATATCACTATTATGTAAACAAAGTACCCTGAAGATTTGTCCCTTGAGCACATTTCTAGGAATATGTCTCGGATGCATACTTTATTTGTGTAGAAGGGTGTTTTTCCTTATAGGTTTCTTAAAAATACTGCTAGAGACTACATTCAATTCAGACTTTTTGAGAAGTATATCAAAAAATTCTATTTCACTATAGGAATATCTGTATGTGAACTTCAAAAAATCAGTAGTGCTATGCATATAGGCATCAAAGTTATCTAATTCCTGTGTGTTACCCTTCCACAGCAAAAAAAATGTCATCCACAAACGTACATACCAGAGAATTTTATCATAGTACTCATTAGTTGCTGTTAATATAGATGTATGTTCCCACTGTGCCAAAACTAAATTTGTTTAGCTATGGACACAAGCTGTGCCCATAGCTATGCCAATTTTTTGAAACAAAATTTCATTTTCAAAGGTAAAAATATTATTTTCAAGCACAATTTCTAACAACTCACAAAATCAATGTCACTTTATTTCTAGAATAACAATTATTAACAGTCAGAAATTCCTAATCATTTCAATGCCCCTGTCATTGGGGATGCTAGTGAAAAGTGATTCAACATCTAGTGTAACAAAAACATAATCTGTGTTAATAGTCAGTAGGTGAGTATATAATCTTTCTAAAAATGACTTGGTATCCTTCAAAATAGTATGGCATGTATCTAATAGTGTATGTAAATTATTTCTAGAAAAATTGATAGTGGTTCAGTACACCATCCTGTACCTTCCACAATGGGTCTCATAGGTGGAACATTCTTATTTTTATGAATTTTAGGTAATCCATATACCATTGGAATTAGTGGATGGGCTACATTAAAGAACTTGAACAAGTCTTCATTAATATGTTCTGTCATTAATAAATCAAACACTAAAAAAGACACCTTTTCCATAATGCTATTAGCAACTGGTTTAGAAATATGTTGATATGTGTTTAAATCATTTAACAGTGTCATCATTTGTTTTAAATATAACACCTTGTCCAAAGCCACTATCCCTCCATCTTTATCAGCTGGTTTAATTACAATTGATTGTAACATTTTAAGTTCATTTAAAGCTGAAAAATTACTACTAGACATATTATAAAAGTTACTTGTAGTTCCTTCAATAAAGAGCTGTCTAAATTCAAACTTACATACATTGATAAAAGATTGGACTACCGAGTCAAAACTAGGAGTTAAAGTGCTGGGTTTCTTGTAAGAATTATGAGTGCTACCTGTATTGTCATAAAACATACTTTTCAACGTGAAACTCCTAACTAGGAGTCTTAAGTCTTTTCTCAGCATTCATTGTTAGTTTGCATCCTCTATGTACTTACCTATTTTTTTTTGTCACATGCCATTAGCATATCATATTACAGCATCACTTTCCACAAACTAGATTACAATATCCAGTAAAAATTAGAAGAAAATAATATATTTTCTAAAACTATGCATGAGTAGCAAATGCCATATAGCACATCAACACAATCACCTCTTAAAAAGTACAACTTTGGCCATAATTAAAAAAAAATATATATATATATATATATATATATATATATATATATATATATATATCCCCTTTATAATCTCAAAACACTGAAATCTTGAATTTCAGTATATCGCAACCATAAAGGCGAATCCAAAAACACCGAAAGCCCAAAACCACGAAATTTGAAATCCCAAACATACATCATACACCACACCACACATACACCACAATACCCACAGTACAAAACATAAAAACACACATGCCCCCGGATTCAACAAGCAGACGTGCAGGAATAAGTTATTCCTGCACGTCAGGGACTGTTCCTATTCAGCACAGCAGCGCGTCATGCATTTGTCTGAAGGCACACTGCCGTGCTCTAAAACGGACACAGTTCCATGTACGAGTGCAGGGGGTGTGTCTGAGAGCAGAGCTCTCACAATACATATGCCCACTGCATTCCAGAATTGCCTTTCGGCAATTTAAAATGAGTGAGAATGCTCATAACACCCCCAACCCATCAGGATAAAAAACTGGTCAAAGGCATAAGGGACAATCGTCCCTATCAAGGCAAAAGTTGATAGAATAACATATTTAGCATAAGCACATATCGCACAACTCCCAACCCATCAGAGTAAGGAATGTGGACAAAGCCAAGAGGGATAATTGTTCCACAAAGCAGAAAGTTGATAGAATTACAAGTTCAGTATTAGCAGGGATATTCTGAAGGGTACAAATAAAAAAACACAACAGATAATTTTTTTTTTAAACATGCAATAAAGTTTAAGCATAGCTGCATGGACATGCACATTGCTTAGCTATGCTTAGTCCAGCTTAAACAGCACAAGAAGTTAAGTAGCAAGAGGCATCCAGCATAAGCGGTGCTACAATAGTGTAGTGGTTAGAGCATAAGGTTTACAAACAACCATTCCCAGTTTGATTCCCACTGTAACCATTTTACATGTGAAAGCAGTACATAAACATTCTTTTTTTTTATAATTAGCTACTAAATAGCATATATTTGTTCACCAGAGTACTGTAGTAGGTCCAGATGTGAGGTGTCAGTTTAATAAAGTTGTGAACCCCCCATATAAGCACAAGTGCCCCATACAGCATAGTCACACATGAATAAATGTAATGAAAACACATTGGGGGATGTCAGGGACAGTAAACAAATGAATAATATGTAATGAATGATGAATCAATCCCATACAGTAGATAGTCTATAAAATAAAAAATAAGCAATGCTAAGCATTGCACAGCTCTGCTTACCAGGTGTAAGCATTGTGTAAATATGACTGCTAAGCAATGAGTAGCCCAGCTAAGTGGATTTGCCAATTGTTAAGCAGTGCTGGACCTGCCGCTTTAAGCACTGCCAACCTTATCTAAGCAGGTTTGTCCATAGCTTATCTTAGCTTAGCATATTCAAAACCATCCAATCACGACAAAGGGTGGGAAATCAGCATATTTAAACCCCACAGGTGGGAATACAGCTCATAACTGGTTGTAGCTTCCCACTGTAGGCAGTATAGCAGGTGTTGGTGAGGGCATGCACTTCTGGGTGCACCGCTGGGGTATACAGGAGTCCATGGTCACAGTAAGACTACTGGTAAATAACCATGATGAGAGACTGCTGTAAGGCCAGTACCAGGGCTTCCAAAATAAAGCAGAATCCTGAGACTGTCTCGCCCATGATCTCACTAGTGCCACTGGTATCCCTCAGACTGGTGAGCAGGTCCGGCACCACTATGCTGACTTGAAGCTGAGGAAGAGGGATCTCTTGGATGAGTGGGTCCAAGAAGCAAGGCAGAGGGGGGTGATGTCCCAGCAGTATATAAGTATTCATATCAATAACTGTTTACCAAAGTCCAGCTTGTGTATGTGATGGATAGGTATGGCTAAATATTTCTCTATTCCCTTTACAGCTGCAATTGAGCGGGCTGTGAATCAGGAAGCCCATGCCAGTAGGTTGTAAAAGGCTGCATCGTGAGGCTGGTGAGTAACAATCTTGCTTGTAGTAGTCATACCAAATAAATATAAAGTAGTAGAAAGTCACCTGGCAGTATAAAAACTGTGTATGGGTTGTACTGAATAAACCAGACAATATGACAGTAATAGTCCCATATAGGTGATATTTCAATAAAACCGTAACTACCTGGCAATAAAGTTTTAAATCCTGGACTGGTTGTGTTTACTGTGGTATTGTATGGCATTTAGTATTGCAGTCTCTGAATAGTAATGCTGTGTTAACCACTGTTACCCACAATGTACTACATAAAAAGTATGTCCAGGAATGTCTGTATATGACTGTTGTTAAGTACAAGGTCTGATTGTACAACCAAGCGAGACTTAGACAGAAAACACTGAAGGAACAGAGAGCAGTTTCTAAATAGCTCACTCTGATGAAACTCAAATTGTTGTATTTTTAGCACACACAGCCATGGTTCGAATCTTGGGAGTGGTAGTAAGCTGTATGCATAATACCTCTCAACTGTGCAGATTGTCCAGATAATTGGCTAATATTTTTGGCCTGTTCCTCTGTCTCCCTGGCAAATTATTGGGACGATCTGAGAATTGTAGTCACTAAATAAAGGCATACATTTGATTTTCAGACCTCAAATCCTTCAGAAAATGTATATTAAAACAAATCCTGTTATTCTAGCAACTCTCCAAGTTTATAAGATCAATATTCGGAACATTTCACTATTTGTACCCCCGTTTTGTCAAGCTTTGTCCAGAATGTGTGCATTAAGAGATTGAGAGGTATGTGCATAATATTAACTAGGAATCTGGGAATATGTGTAGAAACAGTCAGGTAGTGTTAACAAACATCCCCCCACAGGTATTTCAGATAAGAAAACTGTAACTGCCTGGCAATAAAGTTTTAAATCCTGGACTGGTAGTGTTTACTCTGGTATTGTATGGCCTAACATGTAGCATTCACCAACATCTGATCTCAGAATAATACTGTTGTGTCAACCACTGTTTCTCACGCTGTGCTACATAAAATATGCCGAGGAATGTCTATATAAGATTGTTGTAATTACAAGGTCAGATTGTACTACCAAGAGAAACTTAGAAAGAAAACACTGAAGGAACAGCCACCGGTGTCTAAAATGCTCACTCTGATGAAACAGAAATTGTTGTCTTTTTAGCAGACACAGCCATGGTTCGAACCTGGGAGTGGTAGTAAGCTGTATGCATAATTATACCTCTCAGCTGTACAGATTTTCCCAGAATGTCCAGATATTTGGCTCATATTTTGGCCTGTTCCTCTTTTTTCCTGCCAAATCAGTGGGATGATCTCAGTATTGTAGTCAACAAATAATGACATATATTTGAGTGTCAGACATCAAGTCCTTCAGAAAATGTATATTAAAACAAATCCTGTTTCTCTAGCAACTGTCTAAAAGTTTATACGAGCAATATTCCAAATAAGTCCCTATTTGCACCCCCATGTTGTGAAGCTTTGTCCAGATGTTGTGTATTAAGAGATTGAGAGGTATGTGCATAATTACAACTAGGAATCTGGGAATATGTGTAGAAACAGTCAGATAGTGTTAAACGTTCCATCCATGGGTCTACCAGGTAAGAGAAGTAGAATTTAGGTATAAGACAGTTGAAGTATACACTGTGTACAAACATATCACTGCCCAAACCAAGGCCATGGGGTATTGTAATAATACCTGTAGAGTAATTATTAGAGCAATGATCATTAAAGTTGTCAGTACTGCAAGGATATATAAGTTGTTAACTGACATCTCTCCCCCCCCAACCATATTTGCAACAATAATCTAAACACACAAATCAGTGGGTATGTTTACACCAAACTACTGTTGGGACAAATGTCCTCTTGTTCAACAAATATTGAAATGTGTTTCTATTAATGTTCCATGTTGAATTACTATCATTGGTGACCTGTTGCTATCAGTGTAACATGCATGCTGTTGTAATGGCCACTGTGGTTCCATATATGCATGTGTTCTGTTTGTTATGCAACTGCTCCAAATCTGGTGTTTTGGGTTAATGGGAATATCTATGCGTGCTGTTATAACTAATCCTGGATTGTGTTGACTATTATTAACACACATATGTTCTAAAACTGAAACACCATAGCACGTTTGAGAAAGGCCGGGCCCAGCGGACCCACCTCTCCCACCTCATCTGGCTGTGGCACCCCAGCATGTCTGGGACCCACCCCGGGACCTCCTCATCTGCTGGTCCTGCACCACCTTCGGGTGGAACCACCTGAGGGGATGGGGCTCATCCCTGCCCAAGAGCAGTCACAGACAGGATACTATCACCCAAAGCCAGGTCCGGGGATTGGTGCTTAACAAGCTCCGAAGGGAGTTTGGAAATCTGCTATGCCAGCTTGAGGGCCACATGGCACAATTATAGGGTCACCATGCCCCTCCTGCTCAGCCCCCAAAACATCCACCTTCGGGGGCTGTGAAGGTGCAGTGGTGACTGCCCATGGGTGGGGACCTCAGTCCCACTGTTTCCATTTGGGGGCTCATGGACTTCTGATTTCCAAACACCCCTCCCTGTCAAAGGTGTTTACCTCCACATGTGTCATATACCACCCCTGTATGCTGTCTTGTCTGTCTTGTCTGTCTTCCTACCCAACCTACCTCACCAAATATACCTACTATCCTTCCCCAACATCCCACTCTCACCATAAAAAAAAGGGCAATCTGTTCCCAAAAAAGATTTTGCCCCATACATAGCTATCCATTTCACACGTGTCCACTGGACACATGTAATCTGATTTAATTGGCTTCACAACATATTATTGTTGCCCTCACCCCTCTCTCAGTGGTTTGAGTGTCCAAATATACCTCCAAATTCAGTATATATGCACAGTTGTTGCTGTAGAAAAAATGGACAGCTATTGACCTTCCCTACACCCATCCTGCACATCCCTAGCAAATTTCCCTGTTGTCTTTCCCTCTTTTTGCCCCCTTTTCACCACTTTCCTATCAACCATTTTTTTCTTTTCTTTTAAAGAAATTAGCATGGGGGTAAGTGGGAGTAAGTGCTTTTAAGCACTGGTAAGCAGGATTAAGCCTGTTTGCATGGTGCTAAGCAATGCCTAAGCAGATTAAGCACTTTAAGGCTAATTGTCTGTAAGCATATTTAACCGGAAGTTAGCATTGCTTACCACCACGCAAACACACTTACAACTGCTTAAAAGTGCTTACTCACCCTGTGTCCAACAGACCTTCTTCTGCCCAGCAGCAAAATAATCAACCCTGTCCTGTCTTGAACTCAGGACTTTGCACACCATAGCCAGAAAAACGTACCACTACTCCATCGGAGCTGCACTACTAAATTATTATTTTTTTAATATATCATTCAATACAGGTATAGAATACTATGGAACAAACACTGTGGAACAAGCATGTTTATAATATATAAATATGCAAATATAGGTGTGTATGGTGATAGATGAATATGGAAAGTGTATACATCAGATATATGTAGCTGTACATATGAAATTACACATACAGAATGTGTACATATGTATCATAAAATAATATAATGTGTATATAAACAAGAAATATACTGATATATCAATAGGCATATATACTATATATATATATATATATATATATATATATATATATATATATACATATATATATATATATATATATATATATATATATATATATACATATATATATATATATATATATATATATATATATATAAGGATAAATATATATTAACATAATATATACATATATATAAATATATAGCTAGGTACATATATTATCATCATCATCAGCCCCCTTTTTCCCATTTTTTTCTATATGTGGTCGGGGTATTGTGTTAACTGTCACCAACTTTCTCGATTCAGTGCCACACTCCTGCCTTCTTCAACACCCATGCCTGATTGTTGCAAATCTTCTTTCACACAATCCATCCACCTCTATGCTGGACGCCCTCGCTTCCTCTTACCTTCTTGCTGTCTGTCCCAAATCTTCCTCACCAGATCATCTTCTGCTTTTCTACACAAATGCCCAAACCACCGTAATCTGTTCTCTTTTTTCTTTTCTGCAATTGGAGCTACTTTGGCTTCTGCTCTTATGTCCTCATTTCTTTGTCTGTCCCACAGTGTGCATCCTACCACCTTTCTCAGGCACTTCATTTCCATCACCTCTAGCTTCTTCAACTGTTCTGCTTTTACTGCCCAGGTTTCTGTACCATACAGTAGTACTGGTAACACTACTGTCTTGTACACCTTGCTTTTCAGCTTCTTTGGCATTCTTCTGTCATAGACTGCACCTGATACCCTATGCCAGTTGGCTGCAGCCCCTCTGATTCTAGCTTTGATCTCTTCATTCAGACTACCCTTCTCCTCATCCACCCCTCCAAGATACCTGAAGCTGTTTACCTGTTCCCCCTTCTTCCCTTCTATCTCTAGTCTCAGCTTCTCCCCAATTTTCTGCCATCACCACCATCTTATCTGTGTTTAGTTTCATCCCATGTGCCTTCCGGTTTGCATTCTATTCTCCTATCCTTTGCTGAAGTTCTAGCTCAGAGTCTGCTGTACTGCCACATCATCTGCACGCAGCAGCTTTGTTGATCTGTCCCCTCCAACCTGTTTGCTAATGTAGTCCATCACTGGTATGAACAGCAGTGGGCTCTGAACTGAACCCTGATGTTCACCCACTCAAACTGGGAACCCCTCTTAAGGCTAAACACTGTTCGTACTTGAGTCACTGGGTCCTTGGACATAGCATGCTCTAATTCTACCAATGTTTCCAGGACTTCAAACCACCGCAGTACTGCCCATATTAGCTTTCTTGGGACCTTGTCATATGCTTTCTCCAAGTCTAGGAATGCCCAGTTGGACTGTCTCCTCATTTCTAGTTTCTTCTCAAGTATCTGTCTCAATGCAAACATCGGGTCAATTGTGGTGCATCCTGATCGGAACCCGAACTGCTCATCTCCCATCTTACATTCTACTACTCTGTGTATTTGTTTATCAATCACTCTCTTCAGAACTTTCATGCAGTGTGGTAGGAGTTTGATCCCTCTGTACTGCCCACAGTCATGGATGTCCCCTTTGTTCTTGCACACTGGCACAAGTATGCTTATTCTCCAGTCATCTGGGATACACCTTTCTCTCCACACTGCTATTAGTACCCCTATCTCCCCAATCTCACCCAGCATCTTTATCATATCTGCTGTCACCTCATTTGAGCCTGCTGCTTTCCCTGACTTCATCTTCCTTAGTGCTGTTCTTACTTCTTCTAAGGTGAGGTCCTCTTCTTCTCTAATTGTAGGCTTATCTGGGGCAGTACAGCTTCTGTGGGGTTTTCTTCATTCAGAACCTGCTGAAAATACTCCTTTCATCTGCCTTTGATGTCTTGTGGACTGGTAAGCAGGTTGTTGCTGGCATTCCTTATGAAGGGTGTATAACTATCTTCTTTATCTTTCTGTCTTTGCCT
>NC_056725.1:915735899-915765899 GCF_019279795.1 Protopterus annectens | reverse complement strand
AGGCTCCTTTTATTTACAACGAATGGGTATAGCTATGGGCACGGTTTGTGCCAATAGCTACACCAACATGGTCATGACCCAGTGAGAGTCTGTTTTTTTTTTTAATGAAAATAATATTTTTTTCTAGGTTAATTCTCTATTATGGTGGTTTTGTGGACGATGTGTTTTTTATTTGGGAGAATGATTATTCTTCCTTATGTGAGTTTGTTGAATATCTTAATAGCAGCACCAGCTTTTTGCAATTTACATTTAGCTCATCTAATGACAAGATTTATTTTTTGGATGTACAAATTATTATAGCCTCTGATGGCATTGAGACACAGATTTATACTAAATCTTGTAAGAACAATAACATTTTACATGCCAAGAGTATGCATCCAAAATATGTAAAGAGGAATGTGCTAAAAGGGCAGTTTTATAGATCTGCCTGGCTGCATACAAAGGACAGTTGTATGTATGAATCTTTTGAAGAAATTTCAAATAATTTTAAAGAAAAAGGCTATCCACAGGATTATATATCTGAGGCACAAGATGAGGTTGTCTCATTTAGGGACACTCGATCAAAACCCTACCTGAATTCAGAAGTGGGCCCTGTCAACAACAAGACTTGGAACTTGTTAGGTAAGGCAAGAATGTACCTCACCTTCTCCAATGATTCTTCTGCTATATGCAATATTATTAAAAAACAATGGAAAATAATACGATCAGATGCTAAACGTAAGGAGACATTGGGTGAAGTGCCACAATTTACCTTTAAAAATCAGAAATGTCTAAAGAGACTGTTCTGTTATAAATCCAACAGAGTTGGTAATAATGGGAATGAACATTTAGGGAATGCTATCTCAGGGACCTTTCCTTGTCATAAATGTACCATGTGTTCTTATGTAAGTAATGATGATATGTATGTACAACCTGTGACTGGACATGTCTATGAGCTTAAGGCATATGCGGACTGCAATACAATGAATGTTGTGGATTTAGCTTCCTATGAGCTCTGCAGAATGTTCTATGTGGGCAATACTAATAGGTGTTTGAGAGATCGGATACGTGAGCATCTTTACAGTATCCGGAGAAATTATAGTAAAAATGCCCTTGCAAAACATCTTACCCAGATGGGAAATAATCATTATTTTAAATTTTCGGTATTAGAGATTTGTCAGCCTAATGTTAGAGGAGGTGATATGACAACTAGGACAGAATGTCAAGAGGTGAAATGGATGTTACTTTTACAAGCTACGGGGACTAAGGGCTTAAATGAGTTCATTCCCCTTAAACCTATTTTAAAGTCACGTGATCTGCAGCACTAATTGCCTGTATTATTTAAATTGTAACTGCTATTACTGTGTAGATCTGAAGAAGTACTCTGTTATGTACGAAAGCGCTAATCTTTTATTTTATTTTATGTATTGAATCAGTGCATTTTAGTAGATTTATTAAATCTTCTTGCACTACTGCAGTTTGGTTTACATTGATACAAAATGTAGAATGTCACTACAGGAACAGGGTGTGTGTTAGCATACATGTTCAGAAGGATGTCAGTTATGAAACTGTAATATATGTGTATCATATACTGACAGACATCCCCACATGATGACAGTGATTCACCACAGGAAGGAATAAAATTATACTGTTCAACAGACCAGAAATATGAGCAATAATCATGGACAGTCTGTAACAATCTAGCCAGTGACAGGTATGCCCAGAACAGCTGAGTGCAAGAAAGCATAAACAAGCTTGGCAAAGGGGGGGGGGGGTGGAACCCTGAAAATGTGGACATATCTGACATACTGGTGTAAATGAGCTGACACGTGATGCAGTAACACCCTCCTGTCTGTTCCAACATCTGTTGAGTGGAATGGCAGAAGTCCAACACCCAGTGACTTCCCAGGAGTTAGTCATGCAAATCTTCACATCCCCCACTGATGTGTCAGACATACACAACACTACACATCTGCCAAATATCTGAACATAATATCACATTAGGGAAAATACACTGAGCTGCTAGCCATGTCACCAAGCAATATCCAAACTACAGGCAGACTAATACAACAAAAAGCAATCTTGCTATAGGGGAATACACATGTAATTGAAAATATACCAGGCACTCCAGGGATGTAACAGTACTGAGAAACAGACACCTTTGTGAAAGTGCATACAGTATAAGGAGTGTGTAAACCAAACTGTCAGAATGTTTGATACTCACACACTACCCCTACATATAATGGCCCAATACACAGTGTAGTATGATGCCTGACTGTGTTATGGGACATGTCACAGTCTTACCCTACAAAAATGTAACACTTGATAGAGCACCAGAAACTGGATCCACATCCAAAGGTGGATAGAAAAGGAAATATAACACTTAAATTGACCCCCTCCAAGAAATAACATATTCACAATACACTGCTACACAGTCCTGACAGTCTGTCAACAATAGCCAGAAATACAAAGACCTCCCAACTGTACACACTCCCAAAGAATGTCCAGACCTTGTCATTATATATAAGACCTCTTACCCATAAAATGTCTGGCAGTCTGATACCTAACTGGGATGATATTACGAATTACGTCACTAAGTAATGATATACCATATCTCTATGCCTCTGACTGCAAGATATATGGACAATGTTTGACATACTCGTGGACAAGAGGCCTAAACACAGGTCCAGGATGGAGATATTGCTGTTATAAACTGAGAAAGTAGCTGGTGTAGGTCTAATCCTATCCCCCTATCACACACAGTGGAATTGTGAACATCCCACACTCTGCTGTGTCCAGTCCTGAATCCTGCCTGTCTGTACAGTCCCACTGTCTGCAAACAATATAATGTAGCCAGTCACACTACCCTCCTGTAGACTTTACATATCACTCTTAATGGTACTTGCCTGTCACAAATAACTCCAGTCTCCCCTCCCCACCACACACAGCCTGCCTGTACTCTCTCATACACCTCTCCCTCACACTGCCCATGACTCTGAACTGGTGTTCCCAAGTAGTTAGACATATCCACCTTTCAAACTGAACAGCCTGCATTGTCACCATTCCTCTATCCCCACCCCCATTCAACCACATATATTCTTACTTAGTCCTGCTGACCATCATTTCTCCCCACTCTACAACATAACCCCATCTCTCCAGGGCCTCACTAACCTGTCCCCTAATCTCACTACAGACCACAATGTCATCTGCAAACTGCACAGTCAACAGGAGCCCCTGTCTAATCATGTCTGTCAACCTGTCCTTCACCACTGCAAATGTGAATGTACACACAGCTGACCCATGATGTACTCCCACCTCCACCTTAAATCCACCTGTCATGTCAAAACCAGAAATCACTGCTATCACACTAGCCTCCTACATATCCTGTGGTGTCTGACAGACTCCTCTGGCACCCCTGACCTCCACATACAATACCACAACTACTCTCTAGGCAGCATGTCATATGCTCTCTGTAGGTGCACACAGACACAATGCAGCTGCATCTCAGCCTCAGTGCGGAGCTCCAGCAACACTTGTGGATCAACATTTGCATCTGTAATTCTCTTATCTGGCATGAAACCATACTGCAAATCATCAATCATCACCATGTTCTCAACCTAGCTGCCACCACTCTTTACCATTACCTCATCCTGTGACTGATCAATGTTATCCCTCACTTGTTACTACAGCTCTACAGACAACCCTTGTTCAGATAAGCAGTACCCATACATATTCACCAACATGCTCACACTTTTCAAGATTACAGTAAACAATCTATTTAAAAATACCACTGCCAGGTCTCAGAAACACCTCCAGGCATTCACAGGTGTGTCACTTGGAACAACAGCTTTTCCACTTTTAAACACCCTCATAGTTATCCTTAGATTCTCCTTGATAATTTGTTGCATCTTCTGATTAACCATATCCGCCTCAGCCAACGCACCCTCCCTCCCCCATTTTCATCATGGAACAGGCCATCAAAGTGATGTTTCTGTATGTTCCAAACCCACTCCTAGCTTGTATGTTTCACCCATATTACTTTACCACCCTTTTGTGCTGAACATCCTCCCAAGCTATGTGCCTCTGTCTAGTCAATAGCTACAGGCCCTATACACCATCTGTGCTTTCCAACATTACATACAACCCCAGACTCCACATCCATACCTATGTGCAACACTCTCTTTGCCATGCACCCCATCTCTTTATACTCATGTCTACTCTCTACATCTGTCTGTCAATCCCACTTCTCCTTTGCCAACACCTTTCCCTGCATACTCCCCTGTACTTCTTCATGCCACCACCACGTGTCTAAGAGCAGTCACCATCTAGGCAGCATGTCATCCTGTGTCTAATTGAGCATAGTAGGTCACAGGTACATTAATGTAATGCTGAGTATGAGTACAAATAGGACACATCCACTGAGAGTAATCGGAAGGCCATCCACACATATGTCTGTGGTCTCACAGGCAACTATCCAACCCACCCTGTAATGGAGGTCAGCCACAGCACACACACACACACCATAGCTACAGACCAACTTCGGACATGTTTAGGATGAACATCACCCCCTGGCTCAACATCAGTATAGGAGGATATGACACCAAATGCACCCCAACACTCAACATTAATCAGGTGCAAACTGGCTACTTACACATAATGCTATGCATGTCCATACAATTCTGCTAGGTACTGGAGTATTATTTGATGTAATGTTGTGGCTACTGATATTCATTACTAGTGAGCTGTCTCTGTAAAGAACTATGGGCAATGTCTGATGTCCTGTGATGTGTTTTTCCCTGTTTATAACTTTCAGGTGTGATGTAGAGGCTTCCAGCCTATGATGTCCAAGAACCAGCAGACATAATAGACGCCAATCTGGAACACTACCACATCCTCTTCAGTTGGGGTTGCCAACATCAGCGGGAGAGGATAGCCCTCTGGGAAGACCTCACACAGAGAGTGAACACCTTAGGGAACCATTGCCGCACGTACAAATAGGTCAGGTACAGAGCAACTGACCAGATTCGGGGTGCATGACTATGGGCTGCTGTGGTGGCGAGGGACCATTCTGCTACTGGTCGGGGAGCCAGACAGAGAGTTCCCACTTACAGCAATGGAGGAGCCCCTTGCCACCATGTATATATGTAAGGAGATGCATATATGTGGACAAATCTATACATAATATATATATATATATATATATATATATATATATATAGAGAGAGAGAGAGAGAGAGAGAGAGAGATACATCCACGTGTAAATCTACAAATATGCATAGATACATATATATACATGTATATATATATATATATATATATATATATATATATATATATATATATATATATATATATAGATAGATATATAAAGGTGAATATGTACATTATATATATATATATATATATATATATATATATATATATATATATATATATATATGTATACATAAATATACAGAAATATATGACAGCTACAAACACATACAATCTGAGGGTCATGTTGCTGCACACTAGATATCTACATCTGAAAATGCACTCACTGGATGTATTCCTTAAAATGGAGAACTATGACATCTGTGTTGTAACAGAGACCTGGCTAAAGGCAGCAGGAAGCACCCCTGCACTACCACCCTATTACCAATTCCACATTTCTTGGCTGCAGAACTGTGACTGAAGCTCCAAAAGTGGTGGTATTTCCATATTCATTAAGGAGGCACACACCTCCAGAACGTTGACCAACATAGGCATTACAGATCTGGCAGGCATAGCTAACATTGGATATGACAGTGGTTCAGGTTGTAGCTTGCTATAGGCCCCCAAACATGTCCTAACACTCACACTCCATGTCCCCAAACACCCTGGAGGCTGATATTGTCCAACCTAACACTCACATACTGGTTGAATTCAACTACCTCACCATTAACTGGGAAAGCAACTCATGTACCAATGGACATGTCCATCACATCGACCTGGTCCTTCCTAACATGGGCGACTGTTGCTCGACACCAATAGACAACTCCCTCTTGTTATATCTTAACACAAATTAATCACCTTTGGAAATCCATGGCACTTTCACGCCCCCCCCCCCATGCACAGGTAAATACAATGAAAAGCCTTTTCAGTGCTGAATAAGGCCTCATAACAACAGAGGTGGCTAACTTCATGGCAGCCATGCAAATGGAGACTAGGTGCATGACAGCTGAATCAATCAACAATGCACTATGAACCTGTACACAAATGCATGGGTGCTCCCATACCCACTACAACTAGGATCCTCACCTCCAATAAAAGGAAGCTGATCTGGTGGTCCCCTGACATACAGACATTGTACAACAGAAGGAGGGAACTGATATGGAATAACGTGAAGTCCCAAGACTGGAAATCAGCACTTATCACTTATCAGCCTCAATTGTAGGTTGAGATCACTCATCAAATACTACAATGTTACCTGTGAGAACAGAATTTGAGCACAAAGTGAAGACAACCACAAGGTCTCATACATTTATGTTATCTCCATATCAATAGCAAGATTTGCTCTGAGCTACTAGACAATTGAACTTCCCAGACTGAGCCAAAAAATATTACCAATATACTGGCTGGCATCTTGAGCACAAACATTACCCCTCACCCCCCCAAAGGACCAATCACAATACCAGTACACCATCAGGCACCCAGTATTACTGCAGCACAGGTTAAAACACCACTGTTCAAGGCCAAGAATACAGCTTCTATGGGACCTGAGAATATCCCTGGCTGTGTTCTACATGAACTACAGAGTGACCTGGCACCTTACCTGTGTGCTCTGTTCAGGCACAGCCTTACCTCAGGCTTTGTCCATACTGAATTGTACAGTGCTACAGTCACCCCTCTCCACAAATGCGGTGTAACTACAGACCTTGGGAAATACCACTCCAACTGCCTCACAAGTCTGTTATGCATAGCTATGGAATGCATCATCATGCACCTAATAAACAGAGATATGGGAATCTGCAGTCTCAGGATCCGACACAGTTTACCTTTGTGAAGGGTAGGTCATACCTGCTCATTCCACCTGGTCATCTTCTTGGTGTTAGTCACCTGAGCTGTGGACGAAGGCAAGGTGACACATACAGAATACAATGATCTGGCCAAAGCCTTTGATAACATTCCCCACTCACTAACTAGGTGGGAACAGATACACAAACATAGGGATAGATTTTACAGACTGGTGTCACACATTGAGACAGTTGCAGATGTCACTGGGTTTGTTGTAACATCCTTTGTGAGGAATATGATGTTGGTAATACCCATAGATGTGTGTATTTACTGACTGCATTCCCCAGAGTCCACAACTGATTTACCAAGGACACCAACTGTCTGGTGAACACACAAAACATAACAGGCAGATATCTGGCTAGTCTGTGGACAGTGTGCCAGTGGAGAGGTATGTCAGACACATATCACTGTGAGTTGTGACATCACACAGTAAATGCATGTCCAAAGAAACCCTGTTAATCTATCAATCCACCATGTGTATAACAGCACTGATGACATAGAATCTGTTCACAAATCTGTGGATATGTTCCCCATGTTGGTTGGCTCTCTCCATATGTCCTGTTCTGTGACATATTGCCACCCACTGTATGTGAATTTGTAGGCCACTGCCTCTATAATGTCCCTCACACAGGCAAGGAAATGGGGCAAGGCCCACATTAAGGAACGCCCCATATGTTGGAACTAGCAGCTGTGTCCAGGTCCACAGCACAATACAATGTGGGCACCTACATAATGGTATGGCCATAGCAATACATGACATCTGCACATCTGTACAGAGGACAGGCAGTAAGTCGATAGCCAACAGGTTATGCATTAGGATGAATGTTTTGCAAGATACACTTCTGAAACTGAAAGATGTGCCATTACTACATGACAGCAGTCCTCAATGACATATTCAAAAAACATAAGTAGTCTGCAGTTAATATCAACATATCAGATCAATATCCAATAGGAGATACATATAAACATACAGCTCAAATACCAAGAACAAGATACTCAGTACTCAGAGTCTAACTTTGCATGCAGGGGTGTATGGTTCCAGTACTACAATCTGCAATCTACTCTTACTTGAAAAAGCACTGTTAAAAGTACTAATGTAATGATACAATATGTGTTGAACTATTTCTGTCATCCAGTGCACTGTACCTGGTGTAACATGCAACTGTAACTGCATATAACCTGGGATACTACCCATGTATGAAACACATAACAAAGAGAAAAGATTGTGGAACTAGCCATGTATACTCAGGTGTCCCATACAGTATACTCACACCCATTGCTACTGTAATGACAGCACATAGAAGCATGTTATGTTCATGGAATTAAATACACTTATTAAAGATGTTATTACCCTGGAATGTGATCACTGGTTATCTGAGTTGAGCTATGCTTAGCAGATGTAAGTATTGCTTAACTGTAAATGCTAAGCAGATTTGCGCACTGGTAATCATAGCCTACACAGTGTATGTGCTTTTCACTTAACCATACGTTAGCACCACTTACCATCACACAAACCCATGCAAACCCATTTAAAGCTGCTCAAAGCTGCCTAAACCACTCTGAATCCAGCAGTCCTTGTTCTGCCAAGCAACAAAATAAACAGCCCTTATAGGTCTTGAACCCAGGGCCCTCTAGACTATAGTCACAGCACTTAACCACTAAGCCATATGAGCTACACAAATGCCTGTTTCTTGTTCAAATATATAATTCAGTACATGTACGGAATACTAGTGAACAACTGCTTTGACTACTACAACTGTTTACTACTTGTTAGTGAAAATAGTGTTGAATCAGTCATGTTTTTATATCTGAATATACACATATCAGATAAAAATGGTAGGATACATCTGAGAAGGTATATACAACACTCATGTTTACATATAATATGGATATGTGTGTATATATATATATATATATATATATATATATATATATATATATATATGTAGATATATGTATATATATATATACATACACACACACGCACACGCACACGCACACACACACACACACACACATATATATATATATATATATATATATATATATATATATATATATATATATATATATATTCATATACATGTATGTATATATAACATATGCCCATAACATGTAGTGGGGTCATACCTCAGCACCATAAGTCACAACCTTTTAGTGAAAGGGAATGTAATGTAAGTATTGCAGTTATAAATGTAGAATGTTGCTACAGTAACAGGGATTGTGTCAACAGACATGTTGTATAGGAAGTCACTTCTGATACTGACATGTACACCATCAGTTACTGAAAGAGATCATAAAATCATCATAGTGAAGTACCACACAAATCACAGTAATGATCCTGTTGAATACAGCAGAAATGTGACCAATAAACGTGGACATTCTGAAACAATCTGGTCAGTCCAGAGGTATACACAGTACTCCTTAGTGCAAGATGTGTTGACCAAGCCTGAGAAAGGGGATGTTTACAGCCATAAAAATAGGGATATCACACAAATACTGGAATAGATAAGCTCACACAGTTGATGGATTTACACCGTCCTGTCTGTCCTAACACATATTAACCACAAGAGCAGAGGTTCCAAACCCACATACTTCCCACTAGTTAGTGATATACATCTTCACAGCATCCCACTGCTTTTTTAGAAATATACAACACATATGGTGGCCAGGCAACAGAATATCTGACAAATATCAGGACATAACATCAGAGTAGGTAAATACACTGAGCTGCTAGGCATGTCACAAAGCACTGTGTAAACTACAGGCAGACTGCCACAACACTGACCCAAGTTTCCTATGGGGAAATGCACATGTACATGCAAATACAGCAGGCACTACAGGCATGTAACTGCATGGAGTAACAGACACCAGCGTGAAAGTGCATACCCACAACCAATCTTAACACAATCACAGTCACATTATGGTAAGCCTAATTAATAGCACAGTATATTGACTGCGTGAACAAAACCATCCTCATATTTGCCACTCACTCACACACTAACCCTACATATACTGGCCCAATTCACAGTGTAGTCTGATGCCTGACTGTGGTATGGGGCATGTCTCAGCCTGGCCCTATAAACATATACGCTGATAGGGTACCAGAAACTGGAGCAGCATGCAACAGCAGATAGAACAGGACCAAGAACACTGACATCTACCACAGTCTGTACACAGGCCAAGTAACATATTCACAATACACTGCTACACAATACTGACACTCTGTCAACAATCACCATATGTACACATACCTCACTACTGTACAGACTACAACAGGATGTCCAGGTTTTGTCCTCAAATATAAGGCCTACTATACATAACATGTCTAGCAGTCTGATATATCACTGGCTTGTTATCAGGAATGATGTCAATAAATAATGATATACTGTACATATGCACCTCTTACTGCATGACATATGGACAAAGGGTGACAGACCTGGGGGACAGAGGCACAAACACAGGGCTAATATTAACATATCAGTGTGATAAGCTGAGAAAATTCCTGGTGTAACAGGGTTTGTTGTGACATATCTCTTCTGAGGGATATGAAGTCAGTAACACACATGGATGTCACCATGTACTGACTCCAGTCATCAGAGTATGCTGCTGCATTTCTAAAGATAGGAAATGAGTGATTAACACACCACATCTAAGACTCAAAACTCTGGCCAATCTGCAGATAGCCCTACAGGTGAGAGTTTTCTCAACCACATAACATTGTCATGCCAGACTTTAAATCATGTAGAACAGCCATATCCACAGAAACCCTGTTAAACCAACATTACTTCAAATTTAGAACAGCAATACTTACATTCTGTCCCCATGTCTGGAACATCCCCCTCTTGTTTGTTGGCCTGTCTCCACAGTGTATGCTGTAAGAGGTATTTCCAACTACCCACTGTGATGCTGTTTGTCAGACACCTACACGAAGTCCTGCTCACAGCAAAGGAAAAGAGCCAACACCCACAGGAAGTGCTTAGTTATAGAGTGTCTTTCCATGCAATTGGCTATAGGAATGATACCACAGCTGTTCCACATACAATTAGCAAGTGGGGGACTCCAATTTGTGCACAGGCCATCAGCTGATCATGAGCATTACCTACAAAGGTCAAGCTGCTGCCTATGCAAAACAGATGTACTTTTCCACATCCACCAGAGAGGCAGAGAGAGAGAGACAGAGACAGAGAGAAAGTAAGAAAGGAAGGGAGTAAGAGCCAAGCGTGTTTGTGTACGATCCGTGGGTGGAGAGTGGTATCTGGGTATTATAACGGTTGCCTATATTGTTTATTAATCCATACTGTCACATAGTAATTGCACATGGCAGTACACATTTATGGCTGTGGATTGTCTACAACAACCTCTACAGTGTTTGAAAACTGTTGTCTTTGTAATGTGGACATTGGGACATATAGGTCCTCCGAATACAGAGATGTAAGTGAACAAATTATTCAAGGAACACAGTCAAAAGGTTTGCTGATGAGATCCAAATAAGGGTCTGAGTCCAAAATTGAGATGAACAGTTTATTTTGCCATGACAACCAAAAAATAAAAATACTTATAACATGTGAATAAAAACACCAGAACTCATAAACGCTACGACAAGCCAGGCTTGAATGACATGCTCTCCATACTTCCAGTTCTCAAACTAAGAGCTGCTAAACTTTAATTTGCCATATGGCCACTAGAGGGAAGTAAAGTATTCATTCATCCACTGTCATCTATTTATTTATTTATTTATTTATTTATTTGCTTTAAACTGTTTTTATTCACTTTTTAGCAAATATACACATATACACAATTTGTTGTTTCATTTTACATAATTAATTTTTAAACATGTATACTATTCATTTATTTATACACAAGTGATCTTTAAACAATTAATTTTAAATTAATACTCAGTGTTTTTTAGATAGTGATTGGTTTAAGATTTCGAGCCACACATATAAGCTTATGCTTTATAGTCAGGGGTATTCACATCTGATGAAGTTTGTAAGAAAATGTATTATTACTTGTCAGAGCATTTATGTGTTCTGGTGTTTTTATTCACATGTTATAAGTATTTTTATTTTGGTTGTCATGGCAAAATAAACTGTTCACCTCAATTCCGGACACAGACCCTTATTTGGACATATAGGTCCTCAATATAATGATGTAGCAAAACTCACACTGCAATGGATCACCCCCACAGAGGATACTGATGACACACACTTACCAGTACTGAGTTTCAAACCCCTACCTGGCTATGTATTGCTAGTACATTGTTAAGCAGTTATTGCATGCACCACGGAGTTTAAATATTGAAGAGCTGTCCAAAGGTATTTTTGAATGTGAGTGACATCAACAGCAGTGCTAAAGGAGGGGTAAGAGAAGTTTAGTAAGTGTGAATGTCCATAAAATCAGGTTTCAACAAAGGCACACACACACGCATCCTCACAGAAACACACACATTATCACAGTTGGCAGGACCAAGATTAGAACTCCTGCCTAAGTAGTTTACTACACTACAGTATTAAACAGTCATTGTAAGCACCACATAACCTATAAGATTGAGACATGGCCAAAGGGTTATTTCAAGGTGACTGACATCAGCAAGCATGCTAATGTAGGGCATTGGGAGGTGTAGTGAGTGTGAATGGCCTCAAAATCATTCATCTCCACACACACACACACACACACACACACACACACACACACACACACACACACACACACACACACACACATTTGCCAGTACTAAGATCCATAGGTTCATTGCTTCACAGGTGTGTAGTAGGTGAATGGGCCTGAAGGCTCTACAAGGCTAGCCCAAGGGAATACCTTGGTATCAGGTCACATGACAATAGTCCCCAGTGTGGCTCAGGGGTGAAGTCCCTGGAGTGGTCCCCAGGGGTGGGTATTGTATTCACCATCCACTCATCTGGGTTACTGTGGTGGGTGGCCAGTGATGTACACTGCTTCCCATGTATGTGATCTATATTCCATACCATGGACAGTGTCTGGGTTGTGCACATGTCCCACGCACATGTTCTTTGACATGTGGAAGTGTACTTGAGGTCTCTGGGACATGTTGTGTGGACATATTATCTTCTGATGTAGCATTCTTGACCTCATTTGGTAAGATCTGGCTATGTAACTGAGGTCATGCTTGCACCTACATTGACAGCATGATATGGGTATTCAGTGGAGTTGGTGGCATCTGTCCATACAGGGCATGCATAAGGCATGGTATTCTCTTTGTGGGTTATGTTTGCAGACTCTACAGTTGTTTCAAGCGTCCAGTGGGAACATGGCAAAAGGGCCACTGTACACATTTATTTGCCTACTGAGGGGATGGAACACGATGCCATGTCCTTTTACTTGCTGGATAACACACAGTTAGTCAGGAGATGTAACACATCAAAATACTTTCTGACGTCAGTGGCACTGTTGTGGTCAACAGGCATGTAGTCCACTGCAATCACACCGTGGTTACTATCTGTGAGGCAATATGGAGGGAACTACCAATATAGTGGTTGTTGCCTAGCCAAGTGTGTTTGTGTATGAGACGTGGGTTGATAGTGTTCTCTGAGTAATAGAAGGACTGCCTGTATTGTTCACCAATCATACCTCTCAACTGTACAAATTTTTACAGAATGTCCATATTTTTGGCTCATATTTTCCACCTGTTCCTCTTTTTTCCTGGCAAATCAGAGGAATGATCTCAGGATTGAAGTCACTAAATAATGACATACATTTGAGTTTCAGACTTCAAATCCTTCAGAAAATGCATATTAAAACAAATCATGTTACTCTAGCAACTTTCTAAGTTTATAAGAGGAATATTTAAAATATGTGCCTATTTGTAGCCCCATTTTGTCAAGCTTTGTCCAGATTTTTTGCATTAAAAAGTTGAGAGGAACACCAATCCATAATGTCACATGTAGGGCTATGGCTTGTCTACACCAACCTCTCTGGTGTTTGACATCTGTTGTCCTTGTAAGGTAGACATTGTGACATATACTAGGTCCTCAACATAATAATTTAGCAAAACCAACCCCACAATGGATCCTGTCATTACACAATCACAGCAACCTTCACACAGGATACTGATGACAGACACACACTTGCCAGTACTGACATTCAAACCCATATCTAGCTATGTATTGCTACTATAGACTACCGCATTTATCGCATGTGTCACATAGCTTATAGGATGGATTTTGTCCCAAGGTACTTCTAAGGTGAGGAACATCACCAGCCCTTGTAAATACTGGAATTGGGTGATGTAGTGGGTGAGCAAGCCCAAAAATAATTTCAGCCTACACGCACATTTACATTTGCCAGGGGTGAGGTTCAAATCTCTATCTAACAACCTTTACAGACCACTATGCTATGCATTTACCACATGCACCACTGACTTCTAAGATAGATGACATCTGCAGGACTGCTAAAGTCAGGCACTGGGATGTGTACTAGGTGTAAATGGGGCCAAAATCTTTAAGGTACAGACATATATATGTACACACACAAGCACTTGCCAGGGATGAGATTCAAACCCATACCTATGCAGTTACTGCTACTACATTGTTTTGCATTTTTGGCATGTGCCATGGAGCTTACTTGTCGGAGAGCTCTCCAAAGGTATCTTTGAAGGTGACTAACATCAGCAGCAGTGCTAAAGGAGGGGTAAGGGGAGAGTAGTAAGTGTCAATGTCCATAAAGTCAGGCATGATCAGAAACACACACACTCTGTCACACAAACTCACACAGCTGCCATATCTGGGAGTCAAACTTCTACCTAACTAGTATGATATACTACAGCATTACACAGTTAGCGCAGGTGCCATGAAGCTTATGAGAGTTAGCACTTGTCCAAAAGGTTATTTCAAGGTGAATGACATCAGCAGGCATGCTAAAGTAGGGCAATGGAAGGTGTAGTGACTGTGAATGGCCACAAAATCATTCGTCTCCACAGACACACACACACACACACACACACACACACACACACACACACACACACACACACACACACACACACACATACACTTGTCATGTCTGGGATTAGAATTCCTACCTAACTAGTTTTCTACACTACAGTATTAAAGACATATAAGCGCCATGCAGCTTAGTGGGTTAAGATTTGCCAAGAGGGTTATTTCAAGGTGACTGACATCAGCTGGAGTGCTAACATGGGCAATGGGAAGTGCAGTATGTGTGAATCGGCCATAAACCATTCCTCTGGAAACACCCACACACACTCAGTCACACACAACTTTACATTTGACAGGACTGGGTATATAAATGCTAGATGAATACTGATTTGTACTATCATGTTACACAGACACTATAGGGCTGAGGACTTCCAAAAGCAATGTCTACAGTGATTGACATCACCATATCATGTGATATCGGCCAATTGGATGCGTGGTGGGTGGGACAGGCCTCATAATGGAAATCTCTCTGTCACTGTCTGTCTCTCTCTGTTTGACATATTATATAGTGTGTTGGCCTTGGATATGTGTGAATATTCCTAGCGAATGTGTGTGCAAAGCATGAATGGTGTACAATGTGGTGTGTGTGCACAGACATCTGCGACTGACAGATATGTATAGTCCACTCTGTTGTCAAACATGGGTTGCATTTCTCTAAGTGTAGGAGCATGCCCAGTATGACCTTCTGTAGTGAGTGTGTGAATCCATTCCAGGTAGGTTGTACTCCAGTCCAGGGTTTGGTGTTCTACACCTACAGCTAGCAACCTGTTTCTGCAGGATATCTGTAGCTAGGTTGACAATATGGAGTCACAATGGGTGACAGATAGTGGGATACTGTAACTGTTGCTGTCTGTGCTGCTTGTGTAACATGCTTGGTGTTAGCCAAGATTAAGACATATGTAGTGTTTTACACTGTGATGTATTATGTCATCAACTACTGACAAGTATACTTATTTTCTCACAGTTATTTCCTGGGAAATACAAGATGAATGAAGCTGTGTCCAGTATTGTGGTCTGCAGCTTACATATTCTTGCACACTCATGCCATTTTGGAGGGGTAGCTGCAGACACTTGCTGATGGGTCTGTGCAAGTGGTCCAGCACCTTAGTAATATTGTGGTTGAGGATCCCCTTCTTGTACATATATTGACGTAACAGAATGGCCATATACTGCTGTGGCCATACCTCTCAGCTGTACAGATTCACCCAGGTTACCCAGAGGCAGGGCTCATATATCTGGTCAGTTCCCCTTCATATTGTGGTTTACAAGCAGGTTTGTAGCCACCCATTACTGGGTTTGCAGACAGGTGTAGTATGGGCACACATCAGACTTTCAGACATCACACACTCCAAGATGTCCATGCTTCTACACCCCACCACTCTGTTATTCTATCCTCTTCCTAACATTATGCGAGCAATATCTGTGAAGTATCCCTATAGTTGCCACTTCATCCCAGCAGTATTTAGGGGTTGGTCCACAGTTTATACAGTAGGACATGGTGGGCATGCTACTGGGATTTATCAACATGGCCTTGCATTTGTGTTCTCTTGACTGTGTTATGTTGTTAGGTGGGACCCTATGAGATAACATACATTGGCACTGCGGGTGAGGTACAGGCCTTTGACAGAGGACTGTAGGCCATTTGCTAGTGATGCAAGCCATCTGTAGCAGGCCAGTGCATTCTGTCACTACTACATTCCCAGGCTGTGAGCCAATGGATTCCCTTGGGGTGACTGGGGAAGTGTGCGAGGTGTTAATGGCAATAGTTCCTGTCCATATTAATCCATTGGTCTGGATGCTGGCAGGGTGCTGCTTACGGCTAGGAACACACCTGTATGGGACACTTCTTCAGCATGCTGCATTCTGTGGGTATTCCCATACAGAAGTGGGGCTCATACTGTACTCATTCCCAACAGCAAGGACATGACCTGTGATAAACCTGTGACTGATGGTGGGATGAGCTGAGTGCATGTGTGATATGGAAGCTTCTTGCAGATGACTCACAGATATGCATGGGACATTCCCCTTATGCTGCCTTGTACAGGGACATAGGCAGTCTCTCATTACTTCATAACTGTGCCTTTTGTGGTCTGTCAGTGATTGGCCAGACTACATCAGTATTCCATACTACACAGACAACTAATGTGCTGCTAACCTGTATGTACAATTCCAAAGGTGTGTGCAGTTGACAGTTAAATTTTATGTACACTGTCTAGGGTACTTCCACCTGTGTACTGTATGTATGTCTGGGCCCACATTAATGGCATGTCTATCTTTCAGATGGTGACAGATATTGACATATGGACAGTGAGTATGGATGACTGCTGACATGGGTATTGCTGAGAACCATTGCGGTTGGCACTGCAGTTGTTGGAACCTGGATCTGTCATCGACAGTACTGGCCATAGGCCCCCAAGACACAACCCTCCATGCCTACATGCTGACCACTTCCAGACAATATTGAACACACAACAACCTAACACATGGACTGCTGCATATTGTACACATGCAACAATCTATCCTGTAGATTGGACCAGCTCAGGTAATCTGTGCTCCACTGTTATTAAACTCACACATACATATTACTGTATTTCTACAAAGGATTTTGTGTGTGTGGGGGGGCACATCTGATGACTTTAAACATTTGTATAACTGTACTGATATTTCAAGTACTCTGTTGGCTTCCATTTCATTTCATATTTTGACCTATCATGCAGACTGGAGGCATATCAGTAGAGTTCAGATCTTAGATTTTATCGGCCTATATTTCAGTTTCAGACTTCTTACCCTTCAGAAATAACATACAACTGCTAGACCTGTTGTAGTCTGTCTGTGTAGGTCTGGAGGGGGGCTGTTAACCACTGCCATCAATTGGAGGTCTTAGCCCAGCCTTTCTTTATGGTCATCTACACCTGTCCTGCTGACTGAGGCTGGTGGTGGGTATGTGTGCCTCAATGACATGCATGTGTGTGTTCTATGGACACACATTTGGGCCACCACATGTACTGCAGTAAGATTTGTCACCTTGTCTAGTACTGCCTATTTTGTTGACACCAGTATTTGTTAGGGATTTCATGCTGCCCATATAGGTGTCCACTATCTGTAGCCATCCCATTCAACCACCCGATTCCCTTGCATGCTCACATCCATACCATAGATACAACTATCAGAACATACTACTCCATTCAGCAATTGATAGGAAGAGTGACTTACCTTGTGGCTGTGCCAGTATTGAGGACAGTGCTGGAGGGCTGACTATGTCGGATGCACATAGTACACACCCTATACATGGTAAACCACAGGTAGTGTCATGTTTGACATCCATTTACTGTATGTGTGAGTCAGAGAGAGGTGCCATTTCCTGGGTCCCTACATTGTCAGTGTATGTGCTATGCATTGCTCTTTGTCAAACCTGGACATACTGGGCATGCCTCCTTCTGCCTACATGGGCAGGTTCAGGTTGTTCCTCCTCCGAGTCCCTCTGTGCCTGTTATGGCCTTGGCAATGGTAGGGGTCTGTGTTGCCTTGCCCCATGCTGTTCCTGCTGCAGCTGTTTCTGCAGGATCATATTGTGTAGCATGGCATATACTATGAACATTTGTGTACATGTAGCCGGAGAGTACTGCAAGGCTCCACCAGATATGTCCAAGCAGTGGAACCATTACTTGAGCATCCCAAACACATGCTCTGTTATGATTCTGGTTTGTGTGTGTGCCTCATTATGTCTTGTTCAGGTGTGTGTGCATTTCTGATGGGTGTCATCAGCCATGGCTCCAGTGCGTAACCAGCATCCCCCACTAGGTGGCCATATGGGATGTCCCCACTGGCAAATGACTTATAGCTGTGTCATATGCCAGATGTGAGAGTCGTGATAGCTTCCAGGGCTGCCAGCAAACACATTCAAGATAATCCCCTGGGCATCACACACAACCTGGCAGTTATAGAGGAGAAGCCATTGCGGTTTATTTAGACCCTACCCCACTCGCCGGGTGGTGCTTTGATATGTATGTGCGCGTAGTCTATAACACCTACTACCTCAGGGTATTCTGCTATTTGGTGGAAGAGACGCATATTGCTGGTCAACGCCACATGGTTGCTAAGGAAATATATGTGCTCACCAGCATGTGCTGACATGGCATCAAGGAACTGGTGGAGTACCCTGGATGCTGATGCCTGTGAGATCCCCATGATATCCCCAGTTGCCCTTTGGAAGGTACCTGTGGCTAGTATTCTTAAGCCTACACATACCTTGGTATCCACTGAGATGGGTTCCACTCTGTTGGTTCTGTGTGTGAGGTGTGGCTGGCACAGCTCAACAATTTGCTGTAGAATGTCCCTGTCCACCCTATAGTGCTCCACTATCTCCAACTCATGCAGCCCTTGCTATGTTACTGTTACCCTGGTTCTGTACATTCTTCTCCTTCTCCTCACAGTGGGCTGGTCACCAGCATTCACATCCTCACCACCCACAGCCTGTTGCACATATTGATGTATGTGGGCAACAGGAGCCCTAATATTTTGTTAGTTTTATCAGGTAAAATTTCCCCGTCTGTATACACTGTTGGTGTAGAGTTTGTGGGAAAAACCAGACTAGAAGGTGTTTGATAGTTTATAGTAGTGTGCTAAGCTGTTCCATGCGTTATTGGCTGATTCTGATACATTTCACCTGCTAGTTATGCTAGTTTTCCTTGATTGCCTTCCTACTGCTGTTTTCCCTTCCCATTGCCTTCCCATTTAAGCCCCAAGGTGCGGCGTGCATACCCAGTGCTCAGATGTGAACAGAGCTGCTATTTCCATTTTTTTTGTTTTGTTTTTTTTTTTGTTTTGTTTAAAACCCGGTGCGTGGTGCGCACACCCATTTAGGCAATGTAAACACTGTTAGGCAGCCTCAGACACACACCCTTCCTTAGCTATGCTTAGCTAAGGGCAAACACGGTCCACAAAGCTCCAATAAGCTTGCAGCATGCATGACACTCCCCCTTATGAGGTCATCTAGCTTTTATACTTAGACAATGGTGTTGCTGTACCTACACGGTTGGGTGCAAGCTAACACTGGGAGGAAATCTGTGATTCAGTATCAATCACCTAATTTGCGTAAAACAGAATGCTAATTCATAGCTACCACACTCACATTCAGCCTTCCCCCTTAGCAACCACTATTCCCTGCTATTGTTGTCTTATCCATGCCATTGATTATTATGGCAAAATGCTGATTTGTGTTTAAAAGCTTATTTCCAACTTTTTTTCTTATTTTCGGGTGGATCCCTTTTGCACACCACTGCCCTGCGCTTAAATGCGGCCGAAATTGGGCAAAAAAAAAAAAAGTTATTTTTTGTACTTTTGTAACTATTTCTCATGCCAGTGGTCATATATGACATGAACATGACATAAACATGAAAATACAACAAAAACTACACATTTTAAACAAAAATATGCCCCCCACAATTGGAGGGGGGTAAATCCCAGGTTTTTGCCTTGAATACTGGTTGTCGACCAAATGAGCTGTCGACCAAATGAATGTCGATCAAATGGTCTGTCGATCTTATATATATATATATATATATATATATATATATATATATATATATATATATATATATATATATATACACACACACACAGATATATACACATATACACACATTATACATATATCTATATATCTATATATCTATATATATATATATATATATATATATATATATATATATATATAAACTATACACACTCACACACACACACACACACACACACACACATACACACAAACATATGCACATGCACACACAAACATATGCACACACACACACACACACAGACACACACACAAGCACACACACACACACATACAATTTATTACATACACATATAAATACATATTCTTGTATGTATAACCATAATTTAAACAAAGCCAACATATGCTGCATTAGTACATTTGTAAATCTGCATAGTCAGTGTTACAGTTCACATACATATCACATGTGAACTCTGTTAAACTGCCCTGTTAAATATTCCAGAAACATTATATTATCACATTAATTACACTGAACACTCTGAGTAGTATGATGTAAGACTTTTGAGAATCCCACCATTGACTCATGATGCATCAGCTGCAACATTTTGATGGTTCATAATCTTGATGACATTTATTCTTAATTTACAGACATTCCTTGCATTGTCTGACCATGTGCACTTCAAGTAACCTTTTTAAATCAGCCAATAAATAAAACTTTTGCAGAAGGTTCCTGTTTATTTTTTTCCATCACTGTAGATTCACCAATAAAGTAGAGGAACTTTGAGACATTTTCTGAAAAAATTATAATGGCATTCACTCTGTCTTACTATATTTGGATATATGTACCCTTGGATATATGTACCCCTTAGAGACAGTACCAGAGGTGTTTTGGATGCTCCACTTACTGAAATTTGTGTGGCACAAATGAAGGTAAGGTGCAGTTCACCTCTGTAACAAATATTGACATACAGTTTAAGTATTTATATACAGCGTTACCTGTAAGTTATGACAGCTATATGAAAGAATGAATTAATGCAGCCTGATAAGCATCCTTTCCTTTTATTACCATCACTGTCTACTGTTAAGGGTCTTTGCATGGAAGGTACTGTATTTTTCTTTCCCAAGTCCATGTATTTTCACTTTGATTTTCTCAAGTGTCCTCAGTCACTACTGGAGATGCCCAAGAAATACTTGGAAACTGCTTTCATATATATGCTATCTACTTCAAGCTGGAATCTTTCAAGGCTGAGGCTAAGATGGAAAAAAAAGCTAGTCTGAAGTCAACGGGTTACAGTAAGTACTTCTAAGACTTTGTTTGGACCCATAAGCCTGACTTAATTGCTTTTTTATTGGCACACTTATTTGGCACATTTATTTAATGGGACCTCTGGAGAGGCCAGAAAGTGAATTACAAGAGCCTGGAAAGAGAATGTTCCTTCTTGTGTGCAGAGAAGCTGAAAGTTATAGAAAGCTTATTTTGTCAGAATGATTTCTTTGCAGATGGGAAGGAAAGATTTCATAGAATTGCTGGGTCTTGCTCTAAAAAGGATCACATATTTAGTCTTTTGGTGTTCACAATTAATCACTTTTGATGGGACATTATTTTTACCTTGGATATTAGTTTTTTTGGAATACTGAATAACATTAAAGCCTAGCTGTCTTAGGAAGACATATTATTTTTGAGTGTTCTTAAATGTTTGCTGCATCATAGACACCTATGGTTTTTCAAGCCTTTTATTAGTTTTGAAAGTTAAAATACATAGTGCAAATTACAAAACCATTAAGGGGCATAATGCAATCTGCTGCTAACACAAGTATATCATACCCACCCCCTTGTTCTATCCGAACTAAGGTACAAACATCACTTCTTTCTGTAACTATTAATCTTGTCTTAAACCACAGCAAGATATATTCATGTTCTTCCACTCAGTTTTTACATATATAACATTTGCCTCCACATTGTCCTTCATCCTCCTCCAACACATTTGTCACTGTTATTGTGGAACATGCTAGCCCACTATGAGGACATGCTCCTTCACTGCCACCTCTTACTTTTAACTTTCCCTCTACTGTCATCTACCTCAATAGGCCCTTCCTCTCCTACACAATTTCCCATCTGTCCTCAATACTCAAATTAAGCAAAAATAACCTTTAACTCTCTCTCTTTCTTTCCTCTCCACCTTTATCTCTTTCTAAACTCCTTGGTCTCCATTGTCTTTTGCACATATCTTTTTTAACTGTCAATTCCCTTCCTTCCTACTTAATCTCATCTCCTCAGTCTTTTCCACTGCTTAACCATTCTCCATTTAGTCATCTTCCCTATGAAGTGTATGTTAATCTTTTCCCCAACACTTTCACATCACCCTCTCCTAGATCTTCATGCATCTACCCTTTCCAGTCTCACCTTCGGATTCCTATTAGATGACTGAAGATGCATTCTATCAAATGGGTCTTGGTCGAACTTAAAGCAACAAAAAGGCAAAATAGCGAAGTGCCTTAGCCTTTTCCACTACTTTGCCGTTTTCGGCACTGTAGTGCAATCTCAGAGTTGGTATATTTAAGTAGGGGGTGGGGGGCACAGCACCCCACTTTATGTATTCTTTCAATTTTTTTTTGGAACAGAGATTTTTTTCCCTTTGAAAAAAAAATCACTGTTCTGAGCTTTCAAGATTGTAAGCTTTCACTTACATGGGGTTGATTATTCATCATTCGCTTTTTTAAGCATTCGATGATATAATATAGTCCCCCACCTTCTTTCCTTCTCACACTTCATCTTCCAAAAGACATACAAACCCTTCAGATCCTGCTTACTCATGTTTGTTTCCACTATATGTACTTAAAATCTGCTTCTGTCACTCCACATGCCTAAGACCCATCATCTTGACTTCGGGCTTCCTTTCTCCTATATCACTTATGTAGCAACATCTTCTGCAACTCATACACTACAGCCACTAACTTTAGCTTCCCTAAGTTCTCCATACTACCTTCCCCACCTTCTCATCCATTATTCACTCATCTTACTCCCATCATTTAGGCAGACAACCCCCCCCCCCCCAATCTACTACTTTTGCTCCTAAAGCTTTAGAAAGCCTTCCAATCATATTGTTATCCTTCTCCATCCATCCCTGCATATACGTCCCTCTTTCGTCCTGCAATCCTTCATCCTCATTCCTCTTATCACTTTACTACCTCTTCCACATGGTAGTTACACTCTGTACCAATCAGTCCTCACTACAGAGTCACACTCTGTACCAATCAGTCCTTACTACAGAGTCACACTCTGTACTAATCAGTCTTTACTACAGAGTCACTCTCTGTACCAATCAGTCCTTACTACAGAGTCGGTATCAGTTCTTACTACAGAATCACACTCTGCAGCAATCAGTCCTTACTACAGAGTCACACTCTGTACTAATCAGTCTTTACTACAGAGTCACTCTCTGTACCAATCAGTCCTTACTACAGAGTCGGTATCAGTTCTTACTACAGAATCACACTCTGCAGCAATCAGTCCTTACTACAGAGTCACACTCTGTACTAATCAGTCTTTACTACAGAGTCACTCTCTGTACCAATCAGTCCTTACTACAGACTGCAAATATTTGCAGTAACTGAGTAGAATCTGGCCACTTACTCTTACATTAAAAGGGCATCAAATCTTTCACAGGCAATAAACACATTGCCTCCCAAAGTATCAACTTTTCTAAAAAAAAATTGTTTGCCTCTTCTGTTATGACTTCCCGTAGTCTCTACTTTTGCTTATCTTCAACCATCACTTCCACTCCTACCAATCAACTCACTTCCTTATCTGAATCAACATCCAGCTCATCTCCTTTTCTGCTACCACATTACCCATGTCCATGTTGAATACTTATCACCACAACATGCTGTGTCCTTATTAACTGCTGCAGCGCACTTCCAGTGCACTCCATCCAGTTTTGTGCCTTTAGCTCTAAAACTTTCTTTCTCTGTACTTAAATCCCCCCACCCATCATAGAAATCTGTAACCCCATAGTCCATCAAATCCATTAAACATACAGTTACACTAACACAAGCTAAATACCAATCCTGCAGTCTAAGAGATTTTCTAAATGGGCTCACACACACCTTCAATGATGCTGTCATGTAGGTCTGCCTCTGTTAATAAATGCAAAAGTCCAATACAGCACCTCCTTAAGCAGTTTTACGTATGTGAAACTGTCTTTAAAGACCAAAAATACATATCACCACTTCCACAACTCTTTCAGAATTGCCTTATCATGACACACTTCTGTTCTGCTTCTTATATCTCCAAAACATTTAACACCACCTTCTTCTCCTCTTGAATACATATAAAAGACAGAGAAAAAATACAAGGGTAATGATGAGTTTTACACCAGGAACCTTTCCCTACCCTGGAACATTCTTATGATAATACTCAGTTGCTTCAGCGACAGAAATATATTTTGTCTGAAGCATAGGATCATCTTCCTTTATTTTGCTTGTGAAAGTTCCGCCATTTGAAGATGATCTACAGGAACATTCCTTCTTTGCTCCAGCAGCACTACCACCACAATCATTTGAAAACTTCTGCTGAACCAATAGTTGCATATAATTTATGAAAACCTCATGAACCATATTTAACATTTTCTATTCATCCTTCTCTCCCCCCTGTTTCAGAGATGATCCATCACTAAATTCCTCATCACTCTGTGGACAGTCCTCATTATTTCTCTCCAATTTCAAAAAAAAAAAAAACAACTGTGTCAGGCTCATTAGTCTGGTGATTGCCTTCTCTCCCAACTTCACCAAGCTGCCTGCCCCAGAATTATAGTATTATAACACTGCACTGCCTCCTCCACGTTCCTACCCAAGTAGCTGCTTTCCCTCTACATCACCACCAACATTGCACTATGTTGCCATTTCATATAATTTGCTTCCTCCTCCTCATACTGGCTATAACTGGATACTACTGTTTCCTTATATTATGGATTTTCCTACAGAATTTAAACACATTGCCCTTCAATCTCCATGCCATTTAATTTAGCAGTATGGCATATCGCCTACTCTTTTGTTTGATAACAGTGGCATTAATTATCCATGTCTTTCCTATGTGGTCAGTCTACCTGGGAGTTTAAACAGTCTTGATTTTTCATTACCTTTAAAAATCACCTTTTCAAAAATCTGATCATGTGAGGCCTTCCTTCTCCTACTCCAACCCCATGATTCTAAAGTTAGCTTATCCACCATACCTTTCCAAATCAATCAGGCACTCTTGCAAAGCTTATAAAGCCTCCTTCAGGTAATCTTCATTTCCATGCTTAACTAACTAGCAATACATTTTTTATAAGTCATGACTGCCCTTGCTATGCTTTATATTCTCTTATTCTGCCTGTACTGCCTTCAGTATATGTCAGGCCTTCCAGTTTGTTTAGAATTTGGTCCATTTTCACTTCCATTCAACCTGTTTAAGCCTTCTTCTCACCAGCTGACATCTTCTAAGCAAGTAATCAGCACCCTTTGCAGGGCTGGTATAATGTTTAAGGTGTTTACCTCACAGACACAAAATACAGGATCTGAGTCTCACCTTTGAAAGGGAAATTGCTTAGGCTTAAAGTAGCCCATAAGAGCAGTCAGCCTAGTATTTACCTGTGAACAAATAGTTACTTCGCAGCACATCAGCTGCACTTACACACTATAAACTATGATATGTTTGATATGTTCAGAATGAAGTTCACCGACTGTGCATCCATATTGTCCAGGCTCAACAAACCATCTACTGCCTGGTTTATTCGCCAAGATATGTAGTGTTTGGAAAGTTAATTAAGAACTGATGGCATTTTTGCCAAATATGAAGGGCAGATAATGTGCAGCTCAAGCAAGTGACACATTTTGTTAATATATGAAGCACAAAATTCTCAACAGTCTCTAATTCTGCTAATAATCTTGTGCCATTTGGAAACTGTATGTTTTTGAGGCAAAACAAAGTTAATGTCTTTCAGTCATTTGGTTATTTGTGTGGGTGAATCTACTTTTTAACTTTGTTATAGTGATGTTCCTAGATGTGAACATTACAATAACACAGAGGACTGTGAATGAGTCGCTGATCATAATCAGCTTATTATGTGTCTGAGACATGGATGCCAAGAAATTTGCTCAAGAGGTGAATCATGGCATCCATGTCAAGAACACAGGGCTATGATCGGAGACCCAGTCATAATTCTTATATAGTGCATGGTGTTTTACCTGCTCCATGTACTACTAGTTACAGAAAAAAAAGTGCTAAGTGCTTTGCTGGCTTTCATTCTGTCAGAAAAATAGTGCTGGAGATTCTGTTATGTTAGAAAGAGTCAGGGACACATTACTGGCACAGACAGTAGGCAAGAACAACTCTGTTTTTAATTCTCCTGCTGTCATTTGCTCATCAGTACTGATAAGTTTAACTGTTGAGCATAATACCCAGTCTTAATAAGTGAAGCAGGGGGTGCTTAACAATTGTTACAATCAGGTCTTACACTATCACTATCAAAGCCCTTAAATGATTTGTCTTTTTCCAGATAGCAGAGCATAATCAGCATCCATGCACTACAAAATTGTTATACAAAGATTCTTACATAAGAACCTCAACTTTAACAAAGCTATTATTTACTCTTACTTTATTATAATAAGGGCTCCCCAGATGTTTCAACATGATGTACATAGTGGCAGATGTGACATAACGACTTACTGAGTGTCTAACAATGGACAAAGGTAATCAGTCTGAATCCCGATGCATTCAAGCAGCATAATGACTTCCAGTTTCCAAATAAATTTGATGACAATGACCTTCTTATATGTCTAAGATCTCAATGCACTTACTTCTGTTGAAGATTAACCGTTGTGTGTGAGTAGAGATTATGTTGAACAGAATTTTATATGCTGACCAAAGAAACATGTCTTAAATTGCATGGAGATACATAACAAGGACTTCATGGTAGTGTAATCTGGATATACATCACAACACACAGTTGTGATGTTGTCATCGAAGGGCCAGAATCATTAGTTCTAACCCCCGTCTGATATGAGAACCAGGTAGGAATGTCAATAACAGTTTGTTATGAGGGGCCATTGCTGTTGCAAGGCAATTTTAAGAAGATTTGCAAAATAAGGCAAACATTCAGTGTCATGTATTAATTATATGATGCATCTAACATCATGAATGACACTTCTGCAGCTAGACAGTACATATGAAAAATCCTGTAAGTCTATTTGTAAATGCATTTGCTGTAGCAGTAATTAAATACTGTTAATAAGTAAAAAAGTGAAAACATTTGGTTTAATTTTAGAATACAAAATTAATGTTTTTGTTCAGTGTTCAAGGTTACCATTTTGCACAGAAAAAAAGATTGCCCTTTAAACTTCCTGAAGCAGTCAGAGAAATCATTATATGTAGTCAGGACTGCAGATATATAATCAAGAGTGTTCATTGTATTCAGATTAGATGGCTTGCTGAACAGTGAATCATGTATTATTCATTTGTGGATTAATTCTGTTTCTTTATCTAAGAAGTTAATAATAAAGGCTATGATTAACATTCCAGAGGCTCTTTCCCCAGAACAGTTGCATTCATCTAAGCATATCATTGCCAAATACATGGTTAAACTAAGCAGAAAAATATATACTCTTGTCATCTTTTGTTACTTCCTTTTAACAGGACTGAAGCATGATTTGCAAAACGCGTTTATTATAAAAAGGTTGTTCCTTCTCCATTCTTCATAAAATAAAATTGTTACTGTCAAAAAGCAACACTGAGGTCAGTCAGTGCTGTGTATTTTCCTTAAACAAGAATATATTAAATGAAAAGGAGTCTGTCTTTGCTTAGCAGTAGCATCATTTGCATGAACAAAACAAAGAATGGATGTATGTTATTATACTGCAAGTGGTCATTTTCTAATATTTCTGCTCTAGAAATGCTAAAAGGCAAATCTTTACTAGCCTACATTGCTGTGTTAACCAAAATTTGAAATATATATTTATATTTGATAACAGAAAGTTTATTACTACCTTCTTTGCAGGGTACAAATTCACTTATCAAGAAATACTCACATGATATGAATTAAGCAGTCATATGTCAGGCTTGCAAGAAATTGTATCCATATTATTTCACTGATGGTTAAGGTGAGACAAGTCTTTTGAATTTCCACTTCAGTGGCATAATTAAGCATTTGCGTAATATTAAACACATCATGCAGTTCTGAAATGTATGTGTATGCATATAGATATAGACATAGCTTTAGATCTAGATCTAGACACACACAGACACACACACACACACATATGCGTATGCACAAACATGCACACACACATACACACACGTGCACACGTACACATTTGAGGATCATTTGATTTGAAGTCACAAAAGCAAAGAAAAATACAGTATATGGTACGTATGGAAAGCTCAGAGTAGCCATTTTACCTGCACATTTTGGAAAGGAAACTAGACTGTAGAGAGAAAACTCAGCTCCCTATTGAAATGTCGGAACTCACAATGCCAAATCCTGAAATGTCAAAAAAGGTAAAAATACAGAAGAAGAACAAATATCAAACATCATCCTACTCCTGTAAGCTTCCTTTTTGCAGGGTGGCAAGCCACATGCACCCCTCAATGTAGGGGTGTAAGACTCCCACACTTCCTGAACCAACTCAAATACACCCATACCTCAGAGAAAAGGAAATTTTCTAAGAAATTCCAATATTGCACTTAGTACATAAGTAAATCTGGATTTTGGACATTCCGGCTCCACATTCTAGAACTCAACATTCTAATCCTGACATTGCAATCTGCTACCATAAAAGTCACAAACGAAGAAAGAGTATGCAAACACCACACTTAGTATAACTATCAATCTGGACTGAATGTTGTACCCTGGGGGCCTGAGACACAGATCTTAACCATCTAGATAACCTGCTGCCTCCATAGTCCTTATATTCAGCACTACAGGCAGTCATTGGGAAGCCAAGCTTTTTCATAGAAAATACACCTGTTTATGTCTTTCCCACATGCTAAGAGAGGCATACCTTACTAGATGGAAGTACACTAGAGGTTATCTTTACAGGATGTGTTTCTTTAGGAAAAAAACAAACCTGACACTGGCTTTCCACACATCTCGCAGTCTTTAAAGTACAGTAACATTCATAAACACACATGAACTAAATTTATAGTCTAATATGATGAGCTAAGAAATGATTTCAAACCTCCTCTCATCCAATAGATGCCTACATCTATTCACACAGAACATTTCATGCACACTGCAGTACTGTGACCACAAAAAATATAAATACAGTACATAATACAGCCCTCAAGTATATGTCTAGAGATCAAAATCAAAGAAGCATGAAATTCATTCTTTGTTGATAACATATCAGTCAGACCTAACCTGTCTTCAGAAGAAATGTTGGCTTAATTATTGCTGTAGTTTTAATTTGTCGCACACCATTAATTTCAGAGAAAGCCTCATTGTTATTGCATTTGCACTG